>NW_003315026.1:825261-839162 GCF_000150825.1 Verticillium alfalfae VaMs.102
CGCTCTGCTGACCATCTCGCCACCCAGTTCTACCTCTTGTCCACCTTTTACAACATTAGCACGCCGACCGTGCTGTCGGCTCTCGGCATTGAGATGCTCTCCACCTTTGCGCCTTTCACTGCCCTTCGACCCCTCTCGGGCGCCCACGCCCCCGGTTCCAAGGGAGTCGCGAACCGCGAGATCATCACCGATGCGCCTATCCAGATCTACACCACTCTCCTCTCGGCCTTGATCTACGGCATCACCCTCTTCATCGCCCTGCACACGTTCCTCCCGACTAGCCTGATCCTCTACTTTGAGAACATTCCTAGCCTGACGCCTGCCTACACGGCGAACTACCTGACTATCCTGCCCATCACCTTGGCTTTCGGCTTCGCGGCGCGCACCTTCATCTTCACGCCCTTTGCCGCGACGGGCCGCAGCAAGGAGGACGGCCGCCTGGGCGAGTTCGATCCCGTTACCGCGACGCTCGGCGAGACAGTCGCGTTCAACCTCTGGGGCTACACCTCGCGCGCCAAAGTCATCATTCTCCGCACCGGAGTTGCGATGGCCGTCACGGGCATCAACACGTACCTGCAGACGCACATGACAGTCGGCGGGGTCGAGACCCGTGGTGCCGCGGCGTATGCCCTGCCGTGGGTGGGCGCGACATTCTTCACGGGGTTGGCGCTCGCCTTTGTTGGTGGTGAGGCGTAAGTCGGCAGGCGGGCAGAATGAGCCGTCGAAAGGCTTGAAAATGGGACGTGCCAGAGAGGTCCAGGGACCATGACAATGCGACTCTATGCTCAGAACGAGAGATCGAATCGTCGATGTCTGTGCCGCAATTGCATGATGAGCTTGGGTGTGGATGGCGCAGGGACGGCTAGCTTTATGGTTTGTATTTTACTTCCTATGTATACCGAGTATGTGTTGTTTCAACAAGAAGCTGTTCAATCTCGCAAGGGGGTCCGATGGCGTGGTGACTAGAAGCTCAGATCGACCACAGGGCTGAGCAAGGGTTCACTTGGTAGAGGGAACTCTGGCTGATGACTGTGTCTCTCGAGACGGAGTTTCAGGGAAAACTAGGGTTACGAGGTCGAAAGAGGTGTGAGAAGTGTTGCCCATGTGTCGATTCCAATGACCTGGTAGGCCCATAAACTACGTACCTTGCCTAGGTAGGTAAGCAGCAAACAGCGTGCTTGATGCGAAAGCAAAGCTTGTAGTGATTTGAATTTCGCGGTCTCCGCCTTCGTACGACACGCACTCACAGTACATTCCCAGGCCCACGACGAGCGTCGACTCATACTGCCATCTACTATGTATAGGTACTCTTGGGAGCAAGTGCATTCGTTGTCCATGCAAAGGTAGACATGGCAGTGTCTTGCAGAGCTTGCAGGGCAAGACAGCTTGTCATTGTAGCCAGGCACCAGAGGCACCAGAGGCACCAGAGGCACCAGAGGCAATAGAGGCACCAGAGGCAGCAACGCGGGCAAACCTCGGCACTTGGGTGATGTCAGAGCAGCGCGACCCACACATGGCTGGCGCACGAACCAATCGCCCGCATGCAGGGGCCTTGCTCTGAACCCCCCCCCCCCCTTGAAGCTTGAGCTCCATTGGGGCTTAGCGCGCGGACAAGCAGCCCAGAGAGCCTCGCGCATTCGTGTACAACCTCCACGTCCCTCGTCGAACGCGACCTGCCTTCCAACTGCCACCCACCCCCCCTCGTGCATCCTTTCGAGCATCGCGTTACTCGACTCCTCGACACTCCTGCACCGCCAAGGCTCGACAAGACGCGTGCTTCCCACGACGGACCCGTCATTTCCTTGACACCATCGCCTACCATGGCTGCCGTCGACGCCTCGGCGGAGGCTGAGGACGCAGTCTCTCCAAAAGACAAGACAGCCATGGAGCAAGACATGCCGCAACCCCCCCTCCGTGCCATCAACAACCCTCTGAATGCACTTCAAATGCGCGCCGATCCGGATGCCCAAGCCACGGTCACCGACTTTCTCGACTTTACCGAGTATCTCCCGTCCGACATGATGCGCTCCCTGACGTTGATCGGCCAGCTCGATGCCCGCTACCACGACGCCTCACTGGACGTACACAACATGACGACCACATGGGGCCAGCTTCCCAAGATCCCCGCCGACACGCGTCCCGCACCGAGCCAGCTTCGCGCCGCCATCTCAGACGGCCTCAACCGGACCGTCAGCTCGCGGGCGTTTGCGCACGCCGAGGCCATGCGCATGGACGAGAATGTGAACCGCCACTACAACCGCGTCAAGCTGATCCTGTCCAAACTGCAGACCATGTTCGAAAACTACCCGACGGAAGAAGAGCAGAAGAGCCCCGTGGCCGTGTCCAAGTCGCCGCAGCTGGCGAGGGCGCCGAAGCCGACGCTGCGCCTGGGCCACGGCGAGAAGGCGCGGCGTCAGATGATCCCGCGCATCACCGTCCCCGGCGAGGTCCTGGCGCCGTACGACAACTTTGAGGCCTACAGCTCCGATAGCGACGAGAGCTCCGACGACGAGGACATGGACATTGCGCCGTACAAGGCCGGCGCGGCGTCCAACGCGCGCGTCAAGCTCATGAAGCCGCCCAAGACGCCCAAGCCGCAAAAGACGCCCAAGGCACCCGGCTCGAGACCGCCCAAGTCGGCGGGCGGAGCAGGTTCGGCGGTTGCGCCGCCCGCCACACCCCTGCCGCCGCCGAAGAAGCCGCCCGAGAATGCCGTGATAGGCAGCGCAGACGCCCCGTGGCTCCAACTGACCGCGTGGGAGCTCGCCAAGCTGCGAAAGCGCATGAAGAAGAATGCCCAGTGGACACCTAGCGACACCATGATCTCGCGAGAGCTGAACGACCTCGGCCGTGGCATTGATGCGTACCGAGAGGCGAAGAGAAAGGCGGAGGAGGAAGGCATCGCCTTTGACCCCGCCCCTTCGGCCATTGCGGCCGAGTCCGAGAACGGCAACCAGCAGACGCCCGAGGGCGCTCTGAGCGCGGCCGCTCTGCAGTCGGATGAGGTCCAGCTGAGCAACAGGGGCATGAAGCTCAACGAAGCCAAGAAGCTGAAGAGAGAGTCGCTCGCGAAACAGGCCGCCGAGGAGGCCGAGGAATCTGCCCGCCTGTTTAATGAAACGGCGAGGATGCTGATGACGCCCCAGCAGCCGCAGTCCAACTCGCAAGCGAAGACGTCGGGCAAGCCCCCCGCTTCGGCCAATCGAAGCCACAAGCGCAAGAGGGATTCGGCGACGGAGCCAGAGCCTCCAAAGAGTGGCGAGCCAGAGAAGGCCGCGCCACGGCCGCCGCCTGCCAAACGGACCAAGACGGAAACGCCCGTGCCGCTTCCTCATCTACGCGCAAGCCTGAGCACCCAGCCGCTGACCGAGACGCCCGTTCTCCCGCCTGTCTTGACGCCAGGGGGAACCGCCGTGACACCGCATTCGACCACGCCAGTACCGCTCCCTGTCCCCGGGCAGGACGCGACCAAGAGGACGGTGTCGCCGGCACTGTCCAAAGAAAATGGCGCTGGTGCTGGCACCATCACGACGGTCATTCCTGTCAAACCTCCTGCCGAGACCCCCGTCCCAGCGCCCATTTTATCACCAAGAAAATCCACCACACCGATCCTTCCTCCCATTCCCCAGTCATCCAAAAGAGAGACGAGGGGCGACGTGGCGAAGAAGCCGTCGTTCTCGGAGTCTGAAGCCTCCCAGCAGTCCGCTCCTGTCCTGCCACCGCTCCAGCTGGAGCACACCGACCAGCTGCCAGAGCCACGCCAGCTACGCCAGTCGTCCGCCGCGCCCTCCATCAAGCAAAGCAAGTCCCGATCCAGCACGCCGGGCCTCACGCCGGGCCCAGACGGCACATTTCCCCGCGCGCGTCCTGCCTCCCGAGGCCAAGCTTCGAGTCAAGAGTCGCAGCCCTCGCTGGCGACGGACCGGCCGCGGCGCGCCAGCACAGCGCGGAACACGCCCGTGCCTGACGCCGCCGCCGTGGCCGCCGCCCTCGCGGCACGGCAGACGAGCAAGCGGACGAGGCGGCCCGCGCCAGGTGTCGTGAGCACGACAACGTCAGGCGGTAGCAGCGCCGTCGGCAAGCGCAAAAAGGCACCCAGCGTGAAGAAGCGCGTGCGGCCGCAGAAGAAGAGCAACGGGCAGCAGCAGATGGTGGAGGAGACGGAAGAGGTCGATGACGAGGGGAACCCGATTGACGCGGACGAGGCGCGCTATTGCCTCTGCGACCGCGTGAGCTTTGGCGTCATGATCAGCTGTGATAATACGGTGAGTTTTTTCTCCTGCTCTCACGATCTCCCCACCCCTTCCCGCTCGCCATAGTGTGGACTGCGCGCTGACGTGCCCGTGACCGGCAGAATTGTCTGAAGGAGTGGTTCCATCTGGAGTGCGTCGGCTTGAGCGCTATTCCGGCGCGGACAACGAAATGGTATTGTCCCGAGTGCAGGGTTGCTCTGAACATTGGGGAAAAGGGCGAGGTGACGGCGAGGGGGGTCAAGGCCTGATGGACGTGACGGCTCGCTTCCTGACCTGACGAGCAGACCGGACGCGAGGGATGGCTGTAGCCACGCCGCGTGCTGCGCTGGTCCGGGGGGGGGGGGTCGGAGGCTATTTAGGGGTGACGGCAACTAGCAGCGTTTTGAGGATCAGGGTTCATTTTGACAGTGTCATGGCTGTGTGGGTAAGCTATGGGTTGGGCGTCCAGGTAGCCAAGGGGGTATTCTATTCATCACATCCTCTATGTAGCCATTCGCCATTCGAGGGCGCTTACGTTTTGTGCTGCTATACGTTGGGGGAGGCAGACAGGACATGTGGAACGATTGCAAATCCGCACGTCCTCGTCTACCGTTTTGATGAGACAGCAACCAGGACGGCCAACGAGAGCGCCGTGTCAGCTCTATCGTGCATCCGGCTGAGAGAGAGAGAGAGAGAGGGAGAGAGAGAGGTCTTGCGTGGCGGCGCAAGCACGACTGCCTCGACCGACACGGCCTCATGCCTCGGCCGGCACCCACTCCAACGCCGTCTTCTCGCTGAGCCAGACCTGGTAGAACGACATCTTCCACGCCCCGTCGTGCTTCTCCCACACGGCGCGGCCGGCCCAGCTCAGGACCGTCTCCCGCTCGTCGGGCGCGACCCTCGTCACGAGGCCCTCGAGCATGAGCTGGACGCGGCCCTCCGTCACGTCGCCGACGTAGGCGCTGCTGGCCCAGTGCGACCGCGCCTTGACGTCCTGCCACATGGCGGCGCGGAAGCGGCGGATGGCGTCGGTCCCCTGGGCGCCGGCGCCGGCCATGATGGCCTTTGCATCCCGCGTGAAGTAGCCGAGCCACGTGTCGTTGGCGGCGGGATCGTCGCTGACGCGGTAGAAGTTCTGGATCGCCTGGACGAGTTCCTGCTGGAGGGCGGGGCCGAGGATGGTGGTCTCGGGGAAGGGGTTGATGCGGCTGTACTGGTCCTGCGGCTCGCCGGTGCGTGGCGTGGAGTCCTCCATCATGTTGCCTGGCCTGGTTCGCTTCCCAGTGACGTCCTTGCCCGATCTGACCGAAGCTGACGTTCTTCGACGAAGGGGGGGCGATAAGAAGGGCCAAGATGCTCTGCGGTGATGTTGAAGATGGCATTGGCGGGCAGGTGTCGGCACTGTCGGTACCTAGGTACACAGTTGACAGCTGGCGGCCCAGGTACCCACCCAAGATGAGATAAGCATGCCGGCTGCGAGACTGGAAACCGGCCGGAGCAGGACGCCAGGGCGAGGCCAAACGCGTGTCAGAGTATCAAGTGATTATCAAGTGATCCCGTGCTGGGTTTATCCCGAAGCTAGCCTGCCTGGCGGCCTGGCTTCGCCGCCCAGAGAGCGATGACATAACGGGGGTCCGCGAGCCTTGCTACCGCGATGAAACGCGAGCGACCACAAAGAAACCGAACGGCCCCCTCCTACGTCAGCGCGTGCGATGCGTCCAATGTCCCGCTGCCGTGTTCTCGTGGGCCTCGATCCGGCGCTGAGTGGCCAGCTCACCTGACCACACTCCTGTTGTACCCAAGGTCGGTACCTATGGAGGGCACTCACACAGGCGGCGGGGACTGTTCAGCGTGCTCCCATCAGCTGGCATTGATCTGGCAACATGGCATTCTGGCTGGGGCCCAAGCTAGCGGGGTACATTCGCGCGACTTGCATGATGGGTTGACCTGGCACGTCAAAGTTCCCCAGGCAGTCAAAGTCAAGTTTGTTGTTGTTAGATGAATTATCCGGGACAGGGAGATGTCCGTTTTCATGCCTTGCTTGTCGCTAGGTCTGTTCCTCACGGCGGTGGCTGGCGTCAGCAGAAAGGGGGGGGGCCCACGGTCATGATCAGGATGATTGACGCATCGGCGTGTGACTGTTCCGTTTGACTGCGCGAGGCCGACCACAGCTCGTCAGCAGCTTGTACCTTCTGAGGCTTCGGCGCTGCCCGGGCACGGCACAAGACTGCGCAGCGTGCCTGGCGCCCTTGCCGCCTTGGGATGTGTGTGTGTGTATGTGTGTGTGTGTGTGGGTGGCCGAGGATAGAGACGGGGTGCACGGGTGAGAGTGAGGGTGAGGGTGAGGGTACATGTGTTGGGGCATCCGATTGCGTCGTCTGATGGGCGATTGAGATGAAGTGGCTCTTGGTGGCATGGGGAATGAATGCCATGCGGGCAAAGGCGGTGCTTCGGGAGATTGAGGCCATGCCGACCTCTTGTCGTAGGTACCCAAGGTACTGATTGTACCTGACTGGTATGTTGGACGGAGAGGCGAGAATAGTCAGAGCGATGAGGGGCTGACGTCGGCCGTGCAGGGAGGAACCTACCTACCTACCTATACCTACCTTATTATTCTTTGGGTACCTAGGTCACTGTAGAATAGACACGCAGGTGGGCAGACGGCAGAAGAGGGGAAATGTACCTAGGTAGGTACCTACCTTCCACCACGGTAGGAGGCGAGCGATAAGGTACCTGCTTCCCCCGCCCTTTGACGCCTTCCCACCTGCCCACCCCTGTTTCTCCATCTGGCAGCGGGCCAGATGTAGCGCCATCCCACTGGAACTGAGAGTATCACACCCCTCTCAGCACCCTTTTTTAGCGAGACACCCCAGGCATCCGTCACCCCATTCAGCAGGCCCCCCCCCCAAAGGACCCCCGGCCACGGCCCAGAGCACGCAAAGCCCCCCGCCGCCGCGCCCCCCCCGTCTTCCGTGTCGCATCTCCACTGACTGACTGGACGCTACTCCTCCTACCCTACGATGCCTTACCTGAGTGTCCATCTCCCCCTCTGGTTCCCTCCCTTCCTGTCAGTCAGTCACCAACAAACACCACGGAACCATACGAAATCACGATAGCATCAACCAAACGTAGAAACTTTTCTTTATTTGTGCCTTATAGATTTGCCTCTCACGACCCTCAGTAATAACCCCCAGCTCTCCTCGCCCTGAGCTCTGCCTACAGGACAGGATCCACCCCTTGGTCCTGCGGCTTCCGGCTCCCTTCACGACAGCATCACGACCGCGACTTCTCCTTTGGAGTCGCCTCGAGAAAGCGATCCTCTCTGCATCCGACACCGTCAACTCTTCGAGCAACTTGCATCGTCAAACTTCCTGACAACGGACCCAAGGTTGCCTCTCCCGCCCTCTCTTTGCAACCGCTGCCCCGGTGTCCGCGCTGAGACGTTGCCCCGCGGAACGCCAGTACCAGGGCGGGATACCTGCTCTGGCTGCCTGTGCACCACCACTTAATGCCGAGTGAGTCCCTTCTGAAGACCGTAGTCTGAAGACTGTAGTCAGCCGAAATCTTGGAAGAAACCTCTGACTGAAAAGTACCAGGCTCGAAGAAAGACAAGAAGAACGCGAAAGATGGCGGAGGGGTTAGCTCGGCCGTGAGCAAGCTGGCTGCTGCCAGCAAGTTCGCGTATGTTTGACCACTGCCACCTCGTGCCATGCACTTGGTCCTTGTTCTTCGCCTTTTCTGTTCCATGAACCGAGCCGCTGACGTTTTCTCCGACGTGTAGCAACGCGTCGAAGCCTCCCACGGCCACACCTCCCTCCTCTGTTGCCTCGCCCAATATTGGGCCCGTCGCACCCTCCTCCTACGATGGCAACCCGACAATCTCCCCCCCCCTGGATGCCCTCTCGACTACGCCTGCGTCCGTCGGAACGGCTGTGAGCGCAAACCCCGACTGGATCCGGGGCGGCCTGGCCGGGTCGCCTGGGAACCTCATAAGCTTGATGGGCGAATCGCCGCCCACCCAGCCCTCCTCCTACGAGGATCATTCACGCCTTCCCTACGGCTGGGCGAACCACCGCCAGTTCATCCCGTCCCAGCCCGCCTCCCCCTCGCCCCCCAACAGCATCCCGAGCAGCGTCCCGAACAGCTATCCCAACAGCTTCCGTCGCCCCCTGAGCTTCCAGCAGGAGTCCCACTTTCCCGTGGAAACCCACGCGCAGGCATCTGCCGCAGCCTATCGTCGCGCCTCCATGCAGTCGCCCTTCTCCCAGGGCAGGGTCGTTCCTCATCCACCTCCTCCCCATCACCCCCAGGCCCATTTCTATGGCGCGCCGGATCTTGATCTCGACATAGCGCCCCAGAACGGGATGAAGCCCGGCGAGAACGGTTACCACTTTGGCTTCGACACGCTGCCCTCCCCAAGCACGGCGGCGCTTCCTGGCTCCGACAATGTTGTCATCACTGGCTACGAAGGCGGCCTAGAGGTTCATTCCGTGACCAAGCGAGGTGTGGAACGTGTCGCTGGACTGAGAGGTCTGCGCGGAGGCGTCTACAACGCCAAGATTCTGCCCTGGACTGCCTCGGGTGACCATACGGCTCTGTACCCCCTCATTGCTGTCGTTGTCCACGGCCCCGTACTGCCACAGGGCTCACACGAAGGCCATTCTGCCGCGCAAGACAACAATTCGGAAGACAGGCCCGAGCCGCCTGGTAGTCCTCGAACTGACAGCGGCAGCAAGGGAGACCTCGGGTGCTCGGTCGGGCGCCACCATCGAATACTATCAGACCGCTGTCGAGCTGTACTCCCTGAAGACCAACAAACTTGTTGATGTGCTGCTCCTGGCGCCCAAGATTCCTCTTGCCACAGCCATCACAAGCCCTGTCTTCCAGGCGCCTGCGCCAACCGGATCCGCTTGGTGATCAAGGCAGACGCCGCAATATCGTTGTGGCTTCCGGGCCTCCACCGGCGAGATATATGGCTTGTACCGCCACCATCGAGGGATCGTACGGTGACGGCAAACTTCACTTTGGCTGCACGGGAAAGCTTTGGACCAGCCTCCAGCAACCTACAAGAGGCGAGGTGGCCGAAGAGTCTGAGAGGCGGTCATCCCCCGCACCGGTTTCCACGCATCCCAAGCCGAACCCGCACACCCCGATCTTCGCCGTCAATGGCCGATGGATCGCGTACTGCCCTCCCCCACCTTCTACGCAGATCACTCTTCGCGCTCACGTTCCGGTTCCGGTGCTCGGTAAAGGCCCGACCCTGTCTTCGGTAACGCCTCCAGGACTTCCGGCTGTGACCTCCGCGATCGACACGGCCATGTCAGAGGGTGTGATGAACAAGATTATGCGCGAGACCACCCAGGAGCTCATCTCGGGTGCCAAGTGGGTAGGTCAGCAGGGTATGCAGGCTTGGAACGCCTACTGGAACAAGAACACGGCACCGCAGCGGCAGCCTCGGTCACCAACGTTGGCCGCCCAGCAGTGGCCTGGTTCATACCCTCCACGATCGGATGCGGTCCAGTTTCCGCCGACGCATGCGACGCCGGGCCAGACGCCAGCCAGCAAGGATCCTGCTCTTGTTTCCATCGTCGACATGGGAACCATGGGGGCTCTCTGCGTCCCTGCACCCCGTCACTGCGTTCCCGACGCCGCTCGGCTGCAGCTTCCTGTCCTTCTCGCCTTCCGGGCTGTCCTTGTTCACGGCCAGTAGCAAGGGTGACGTGCAGACCGTATGGGATCTCTTCAGCATCCAGTACACCAAGTCGTCTCCGCTCCAAGTTTCGACGACGGCCAGCGTTGTTGGACCACGGGTTCGCCAGATCGCGCACTTTTCGCGCATGACGGTAGCACGCATCGTGGAGGTGACATGGTCGCGACCCAACGGTGAGCGAATCGCCATGGTCACGGAGCGCGGCACGGGGCACCTGCTCGACATGCCCGAAAGTGCTTATACCTGGCCGCCGCCCCGCCGTCGGAAGGAGGCAGAACCGAACGGTGCTCCTGCGTCTGAAACGTCCAGCACTGCCGTCTCGATTGCCTCCAACGCCTTTGGCGCGCGTTCGTAGCGGCTCGGCCGCTGATCACCGCCGCGTAGGAGCAGTGCGGTTGCTGCGGGTCAGAACGGGACGCACGGCTCCAACTTTGTCGATTCTGCCAGTCAAGGCGGCAGAGCCATCGCTGCGACCATCAGCCATTCCTTGGGCAAGACAGGCACAGCAATCAACCAGCTGCGGCACACGGGGGAAAACAGGGTGTCCTTACCCCCGAGCACCCTGTTGCCCTCGGCATCGTGCGTCATGTGGATGACGGGTAGAAAGTATCACTCGCTCTACGTCGTGGGCGACGGACTGGTGAGAACATTCCCTTCCAAGACCCGGCGAGCATCGAGCGTGGCAGACAAGCAGCGCATCCCCAAGGGCAACCGCTACAAGGATATGAAGCTGCCCTCGCTTCCCGATGGCGACATGGCACCCAAAGTGAAGCAATTCATCGAGGGCGACGAGGCTCTCGAACTGTCCGATCAGGATATGGACGCATGCAACACTCTGACTCTCGAACCACGTGCGAGAACGGTACAGGTTGACTTCAGCCCCGAGGCATCCATCCCCCAGGCAGAGATAGAGTCGAGTGCACCGTACCAGCCTTTCCACACCGACAGGCGTGTCGCGCTGTACGAGTATGGTCCCGCTGCGGGCGATGCGGACGCCTCGGCGTTGACGGTGATGCTCGGCGACATCAACCTCGAGGACAAGGCAACCTCGAAGCAACAGAAGAAGAAGCAGCAACAGCAGCAGCAGCAGCGGATGCAGGTCCAGGCCGCTGCCCCTGCAGCAGACTTTTCTCAGCCATGGGCGTTTGGTCAGAAGCTTGATCTCATCAGGCTAGACTTGAGCCACGTACAGCTGTCTGACGAGGATTTCAACACCTCAGACGACCCGCGCGCTCTCCCCCTGACTTCGATGGAGCGGGTGATGCATGTGGGGGAGAATCGAGACGAGATTGTGGTGACGACGCGGCGACGCCGCGGCGCACGCCACCCAGAGGACGAGGACGGATTCTTTGAGGACGACTGCGAGGTTCTCGATTTCGCGGACCAGAGAGTCTGAACAAGGTCGCGAAGTGGTCAGGGGTTAGTTAGTCTGGTTGATTGTGGTGTCGAGGCTACGCTTTGCTCCAAGGGAAACGGCTGCGTGGAGTATTTGTTTCATCGGCATGGTGAGAGACGACCGCAATACACTAGCGTAGTCTACTCATGGTCACTCGCTCTTCTGGCAACGACTGGTGGGCTGAGGGATGGCTTGATGGCTTTTGCAAAGTACTGCTACTAGTTTTTTGTTTTTCATGGTAACGTGGCATTGCGACGAATTCGGGCGCAAGTGGGCTGGCAAGCAGGCTACCCGCCGAATACAACCGTGTAGATACCCATTTTCTGGATGGCCTCCCCGGTGTTCTGGATTCGTGTTGCGTGACCGTGGACCACGCGCACTTGATTAATGGGGACGGCAACCTCTAGCAGGCGCCTGACCTCCGGCGTGAACTGCGCGACCCCCGGCCTCGCACCCCTTTTCTTCGCCCTGGCAACTTCATAGCGCTCGACGCTCGACGACAGCTCCCTTAAGCCTTCTTCTTCGCGGCAGCCTTGGCCTTGGCGGCCTTCTTCTTGTTGCTTCGGATCATGACGGTGCCGAGGAAGGAGCCGACGACGGCGGAGGCGAGGAGGATGAGGATGACGGGGATGCGAATGGCCCAGACGCGGGCGGGGAAGAGGCTCTGGAGCGGGTGGTCGTCGTCGACAAAGGGCTGTGGACACGTCAGGATCTTTCTTTCCTTATTTTTCTTTGCCCCCCTTTTGCTTCTCGGGGTTCGCATCAGCTGTGCCGAGCGTGGCCCGCGGCACGGGGCGAGAGATTGGGGTACGGGAGAGACTTTTGCGCCCAGGAAAAGGGGGGGGGGTGGGGAGACAGGACGTACGATGAGGAGCGTCCAGATGGTGTAGTAGGTGAATATGACGGAGGCGGCCACAAGCATGGCGAGGCCGACGAGTTTGTCGAGCTTTGAAGGGGCTTGTGTTAGCGACATTGTGTCCTCTCTCTCTCTCTCTCTCTCTTTCTTCTGTCGCTGCTGACGGAGCGCTGGCTATCTGGCCGGCGGAGGGGAAGAGAGATGGGCGTGATGGGCGAGATGGGGGGGGGGGAGAAGGTCAGGAGGTGGAGGGTTGGAGTGTGTGGATTTGGACGGACCATTGTCGAGGCGACTTTTGGGCAAGTCGTGCGCGTAAGGAGCGTGGGAACGGGCGCTGGGCGAGTTCGATGGGGAATCTCGGTGGAGAGAGGTCCCAGTTTGTTGCGGGTTTGCGGTTGCGGTGCTGGTGGAGGGTTCGTCGCGGGCGGCGCGCGATGTGTCGTGGAGGTTTGGGTTGGGATTTCCAGGGGGTGGTGAAGTGTGGCGCATGTTGGTGGGTAGGCCGCGGCGCATCTGTGGCTTAATTTGGCGTTGACTGACAGGGGCTTGATGGAGGAGTGCCATGCGCCTTTGCATGGCCATGAGCCATCTATCTATCTCCCTGCATTATTGACCATTTTGGATTGTTTTCACAATCATCTCAAGAAGATGAGCAAATACGTTCTTGTGAATGGCCTGTTGTGTTCTCTTGGGCGTCATATGGCTGCGTCAAGCACGGCTCCGCAGACGATATACCCTGGCTCGTGCTGGTCGAACAGAAAGAAGCTTGCCTTCGCCATGGAACCGCCCTTCATGCTAAACCGGATTCCGAGAGAATAAACCCAAAAAGTATACGATAGCAGCAGGATTCGAACCTGCGCGGGCAAACCCATAGGATACAGAAGACATATTCAAATCCCACCCATTAACCACTCTGGCATGCTACCGGATGTTGATTAGTCAGCGGACCGTGACATTCTCATTAGTCTTGCGGCCTCAACGCCAGGCTGCAGCTGTGTGCTGTGCAGATGTATTCAAAGTGTACTTTGCTGCCTGGCCTTTTCGCTTCTCATGATATCACTTTCGTCAACTGAACTCATATGCACATTCGCCCCCGTGAAATCACCCAATGTTGACGTCGAAGTGAAGCCACCAAGTGCTGCAGATCGCAAGACGCTCGGGCCGCCCCAGCCACATCCGCTTAAACGCATTCGGGAAAAAAGTTCCAGCTCCCAACTCAAGACACAACGCCTTGGACCCAAGGCTATCATCACCTAGCGCCAGGCAACCTCGTGAGACTTTGAACAGACTCTGCCTCGACGTCGATCCTTGGGTCAACGCGCGAAACCATGGCCTCGGCAGAGGTTGAATCACCTCGCGATGGAGGCGCCAAGAGCCCGCCTCCTCGAGCACCACGATCCCCTCGGCGCGATCGCGACCGCGCCTTCAAACGCGACGAACGCCGTCCCCGTGATGGCGGCGACAAGTACCGACCCGCGCCCCGAGAGCGCACGCCTCCTCCCGTCAAGACGGAGGAGGAGAAGCAGGCGATCGCCAAGGCCGAGTACGAAAAGCTCCTGACCATGCGATCCGGCGCACATACATCCCGCCCGCCCGACTCCGGCGCTTCTGCAGGCCCAGATCACGACAAGTCGAGCAAGGAATACAGCGCCTCATTGTGGAGGCCTTGAAGAGTCATCACGGACTGATCACAGGTCAACTACTCGA
>NW_003315026.1:839445-851700 GCF_000150825.1 Verticillium alfalfae VaMs.102
ATTCCTCGCGCACCTCATCAACCAGCAAGTCGCGCACGAAATGCTCGCCGGCGCAGATGCTCCTCCTGCTGTTGCACAAGCCGACCGACGACAGTGTGGAGATTGCCGTCAACTTCATGCGAGAGGTGGGCCAACATCTACAAGAAATGCAGCCGGCCATTGCGTTGGCCGTGTGGGACCAGCTGCGGAACGTGTTGCACGAGGCAGACATCGACAAGCGTGTGCAGTACATGGTTGAGGTGCTCTTCCAGGTGCGCAAAGACAGCTTCAAGGACAACCCACCCATCAAGGACGAGCTCGACTTGGTGGAGGAGGAGGACCAGATCACGCACCGCGTCGACCTCGACGGCGAGATTGACGTCCAGGACGGTCTGAACATTTTCAAGTATGACCCGGAGTGGGAAGAGCACGAGGAAGCCTACCAGAAGCTCAAAGCCGAGATCCTCGGCGAGGGCAGTGATTACGAGGACGATGATGACGAAGACGACGAGAGCTCCGAGGAAGAAGACAATGAAGAGCAGAAGGCCATGGAGATTAAGGACCAGTCCAATACCGACCTCGTCAACCTGCGACGAACGATCTACCTCACGGTCATGTCGTCCATCGACCCCGAAGAAGCGGTGCACAAGCTGCTTCGGATCAATTTGCCGGCTGGCCAAGAACCGGAACTGCCATCCATGATTGTCGAGATCTGCTCGCAGGAGAAGAACTTTACCAAGTTCCACGGACTCATCGGCGAACGCTTTGCGAAGCTCAACCGATTGTGGACGGGTCTTTTCGAAGACTCCTTCATCGATTACTACAACAAGATCCATCGGTATGAGACGAACCGTCTGCGCAACATTGCCATGTTCTTCTCTAGCCTGCTGGCAAGCGATGCAATCGGATGGCATGTACTTTCTGCGATCCATCTAAACGAAGAAGAGACGACAAGTTCTAGCCGTATCTTCATCAAGATTCTGTTCCAACACCTTGCTGAGGAACTCGGCATGCCCAAGTTGCAGGCTCGCACAAAGGATGAGATGCTGCAGCCCAGTCTGTCAGGCATTTTCCCGCGCGACAATGCCCGCAACATCAGGTTCTCCATCAACTACTTCACCAGTATCGGCATGGGTGCGCTCACTGAAGACATGCGAGAGTATCTCCAAAACATGCCCAAGCCAGCACTCCCAGCCCCGGTGGCCGATGACTCGGACTCGGACTCTGTCTCGAGCTACTCATCCTACACTGGCTCTTCGTACTCTCGCTCGAGGTCACGCACACCTCCTCGCCGCGCCATCGACCGCGGCCGCTCATATTCGCGATCCCGATCGCCTGAATCTCGGAGCGGCAGGAAGCGATCGCACAGCCGCGGCAACAGCTCTTCCCGTTCGCGGTCTTATACGCGCTCTCCTTCTCCTCCCGGCCGCCGCGCGCGTCGCGACGACTCGTACTCCCGCAGTCCTTCGCCCAAGCGCGGACGCCGCCAATCCAGCTACTCCCGCTCCCCATCTCCACCCGCGCGCAACGCGCCCCGCGACCGTAGCCTCACTCGGTCCCCGCCACCTGCGCGCCGCAGACGCAACAGCTCTTCTGTGAGCAGATCCCGCTCTCCCGCGCCCAAGCGGGCCGCAGCTCGCGAGCCAGCCCGCTCACTCAGCCCCTATTCGCGCAGGGCAGCTGGTCTCGCCGCTCGCCCCCGCAGCCCGCCGGCTCGCGAACCCGCTCGTCGTGAGCCACCTCGTCGCGAGCCCTCTCGTTCGCTCAGCCCCTATTCCCGCCGGGCAGCTGGTCTAGTCGGTCGGGCTCGAAGTCCCCCGCCCGCCCGCGTTCCGGCCCCACCACCAGGCCGCCGACGGGAGAGCTCTGCGGGCGGCAGCGCACCACGGAAGAAACCCCGCTACGACAGCCGCAGCCGCAGTCGCAGCCGCGGTTCGTCCTATGATTCCCGCTCGCCTAGCAGGAGCCGTTCGCCCTCGTCCCGCCGCGCGCGTCCCGCAGCAGACAGCCGCTCGCCCTCGCCTGTGCCGCCCCGACGCGTGGCGGCTAGTCGATCACCCTCGCCCCTGCCGGCTAAGGATTCCCGTGGCGGTCGGCAGGGTTCCTACGACTCGCGGTCCCCGTCGCCTGCGCCCCGTCGAGACGGCGGCTCCGCTCGCGGCAGGTCGCGATCCCCCGGTGCCCCCGGCGGCGGCGCGTCCAAGCGCAGGCTGCACAGCGAGTCCGTCTCCCGCTCGAGAAGCCCGCCGCCCCCGAAACGGGGACGCAGGTGAGCCAAGTCCATCTCGACCGACACGGCGACTGCCGGTGCCATTTTGGCGCCGCGCGAAGGTCCCGCCAAGCGCGGCGGGAGTGCGACAGCCGAGGGGGAAGCAAGCTTGTTGCCGCCCGTTCAGTGATGACGAGGACGAGGTCGAGGAAGGGTTGCGGAAAAGGGGGCCTAGATTGTATCGACTCGTCGGGATCCTCCCGACCCGTCTTATTTGTGACAGTAGCAAACGTCCGAGTTTCCTGGTTTCGTGTATTTGTGCAGCGGCTACTGATGAGAGGGCGAGCTGAAGGGTGGAATGGGACACATGCGCTGCGTATGGGATCAGAGGCGTGCTTGGCTGGGAGGTAGTTGATCATATTTCCTTCGGGCCACACAAGTCGTCCTCCTCAACATTCTCGTGATGCATGTCAAAGTCGTGAGCTTTGAGAGCTGGCCTCGCCAGGGTCTGCTAACTCTGTAAAACCTAGACCACGCGCGAAAGAAACATCTGGCTGCGTAAAGGCCTAGCAACACAGAAGCCCGTATCCAAGTTATAACAGATCAAGCAGACAGATTCGAAAGAACGAACAAATCTATTGCCACCTCGAAAGGCAGGTTCCTTATTCCAAAGTGATATCACAAATCAAGTACTGCACTGCATTGCTCCCCTTGCTGTCCACACTCGTTTGACCCTCCCCACACAGTGAGTGGCCTGCCCTGCTCTTTACCCCTGATGAGCCGGGCTGGCCATTCCCCTACTTCGTTGCCAACTTGGTCCTCCACAGCACAAGTCTACTTCTCCCGACGTCTACACTTGGTCTCCTACTCCTGGCTTTGCTGCAGCAAACCCTGGATGTCCTCAATGTCCTTTATCGTGTCGTTGAACACCCGTGTGATACATCCGAGCACAGTCATGCGGTTCCAGTCGCCTCTCGTCTTCCACACCTCGTCCATGAGTTCGCGGTTGATCTGTTCGAGCTGCTCAATAGTGCAGCCGGACGTGCGGCTTGTGAGTTCGTCATGCAGCGCCTCGACGCGGCTTTCGTGAATCACGACCTGCTGCTGCGAGGATGACGAGCCCGAGTTGCGAATATGGTCATTCGTTGGCGAGTCATTCAGTATGTTGCCCAAGCTGATGGCCTGCGACTTTTGCGCCGCTGAAGGCGTAGAGTTCACTTGCGAGGACTGGGTCGCCGGCCCGTCACTGGGACGGTGGAGGGCGTCCAGCTGCGAATGCTGCCATTGGTCGTCGCCGAGCTGACTGCCACCACCTCCGGGAGGTATCTGCGTGTCGGGAAGCTGCGAGTCGTCCATGCGTGCGTTGTGGTCCGCATGGTAGCCGTTGGTGTGTTGCGTGCTCCACTTGCTGGAAGATCGATCCGAAGGGTCAGACGTCTTTGTGGTTGACGCGTCGTTCAGCAAGGCAGAAGGGGAAACGCCGGGCGGCACAGTCGTGACGACAGATCGTTGGGACAGCTGTGTGTTGCCAGCCGTTGCCATTGCAGACGAGGTTGTGGTGATATGATCCGTGCGAAGCCACTCCGGAGCAGGCGGCTTCATGACATGGGGCTCATAGATCGGCTGGGTATCATCATCAACGCCGCCCATCTGGACATCGCTAAGGCGAGATGGCTTGGTGTTGCCATTGCTGTGCGAATGCAAGTCAGAGCCTATCGCGTCCGCGGTCCGGAGCGGGCTTATGGGCTGGAAACGTGTCGTCGTGTGTCGAGAGCCGGGAATAGGTTCGCCCAGAACGACCGGACCCTGCGAATCACTGTCATTGCCGGCGGCGGTATCGGACTGCACCCTATCCACGATGGATTGCATTGCCCGTCGCTTTCGTTCCTTGTCGGCGGCAAGTTTGGCGCGTTCAATCTGTCTGTGTTTGAGAGCATCCCAGTCAATGTGAGCCGTTTGTTGGATGACGCCGGCCACATCGACATCAACGTTGGTAACGATTTCGTTCGCCTTGAGCGTTCGCTCCTTGTCGCCGATGGCTCTCGAGTCCTTGGCAAGCGTCTTGATGTCCCGGTAAAAGTCTTGCGGCCGGCAGTAGAACCCATTGGAGAGGCGCTCCTCGATGGTGGTAGTCTCCAGGTTATAAAATGTCTTGCCAGTAGCTGTCTCTCTCAGAATGTCGGTGCCGTCTTTGTCCTTGACAATCTCATACGGGCGCACCTCGCCCTCGGCAAGATCGGGCCGGATGTAGTTAGGATCAGTCTCGAGGAAGAGGTGTTCGAGGAGGTGCGATGGTATGACTGGTTGTCTAAATTTCTTGTACTTTCGGTTGATCTGGTCCATGATGGGCTGCAGCAAGACCTTGAGAATGTTCAGCATCTGATGGTCTTTCTTTTGCTGTGCCTTGATTTCTTCTCGCGAGAGAACCTTGGGAGGCGGCGGTGGAGCAACGGGGAGTTCCTCGAGCACACGCTTCTTGCGGTTGGTCGGATCGGGGAACTCGGTTGGGCTCTTGCGAATGTGCTCGATAATGGTGCTGAAGTATTCGCGGCGATTGTCCTGTGCAGAGTGAGCGATAGTTATACGGCCAGGCAGATGGAAAGAGACATACCTGCTTTGGCCGAGCAATCTCCAGCCTGTTCTTCCTCGAAAAGCCAAAGATGTCTTTCAGGAGCTCGGGGGGGGTGGGTTCGCCTTCCTCATGTTCTGCGGTTGCAAGCACAAGGACCGGGTCTGTCGGAGGAATCGACTTCAACATAGCTTTGAATGTGACAAGGGCAACATCCGAAATGCCCATGAACCAGACGTCGATGTTCGGGATATAGATGACACTAGGCTTGTGTCTCTTGACTTCAGTAAATAGTCCGACAATGACTTGCTCCATGGGCTGCTTAAGGTTAGCACGTAGCCGTTGTGGACGGGGAGGTTCTCACTTACACGTCCGTCGGCAAGCAAGTTTGGCAGACCAAAGTTTTGTACATGAACTCCCTCAAAGTAGTGGAGCAAAGCAGAGGATAGATAGCTCTGTCCCATACCAGAGACACCAGAAATTAGGAACCGAGGTCGGAAGATGCGCGAGCGCTCAAACTCCTGGGACAAGGCCTCACGGCCAAAGCCATGGTCGTCATCATCGAATTGTTCGTACATGGCCTCGTCCAGCGCTGTCATCTTCTTCTTACGCGGCAGCAACTCATCCAGGGACTTTTTGATGCTGCTGAACTGGTCGCGCAGTAGAGGGTCGATCGACTTTGGAAGCGGGGCCGCTCCACTGCCTGCAGACCTCTCTGACGACGGAATCATGCGTTTGATGGACATCATGAAGTCGGCGGCGTGACACTGAATCTTCCCGGGGTCCACAATGAGCTTTTCCTTGGAGGAGTACACCTGAGGATAGGTTCGCTGGATGGAGTTGAGCGCAGCTTCGGTGCAGAGAGCGCGAAGATCAGCACCTCCATAACCCTTTGTATTCTCAGCCAGAGATTGCATGAACTCTTCCGAGAGACCCCAATCTTTCGTATGAATGTTGAGGATTGAGCGCCTGCCTTCGACATCGGGAAGAGGGAAGTAGAATTCGCGGTCGAAGCGACCTGGCCGACGCAGCGCGGGGTCAATATTGTCGGGTCTGTTGGTGGCGCCAATCACAATGACTTGACCTCTGCCGTCCATACCGTCCATGAGCGCGAGCAGCGTCGAGACGATGGACGCATGGATCTGCTCTTGCTTACTGGACCGAACGGGTGCCAAGCCATCAATCTCGTCAAAGAAGATAATACTCGGCTGCGTTCTTCTCGCCTCCTCGAAGAGCAGACGAAGCTGCTTCTCGGCTTCGCCAACCCACTTGCTGAGGGCATCAGCTCCCTTCCTCATGTAGAAGGTAATCTTCTTGCCACCGACACTGACTGAATTGGCGAGCGCTCGTGCCAAAAGAGTCTTACCGGTACCAGGAGGGCCGTGGAACAAGACACCTCGTGGTGGTGTGACATGGAATTTCTGGAACAGCTCAGGGTACAGTAGAGGAAGCTGCACCATCTCCTTGAGCTGGTCGATGTGGCCTTGCAGACCGCCGACCTGGTTGAAGTCCACAGACAGGTCAACTCCAAGTGGGTCCGCATCTGCAAGTGCCTTGGTATTCTTGATCTTGCCAACGTTAGGAGCGACTTCCCATGCCAGCCGCATCACCAGCAGCGCCGAGCCCGCCGAGCAGGCCGGCGGGAGCTTGCCGCCGAGTCGGTGTCATGCTAGGGTTGCCAGCAGCACCGGAGCGGTGGCCCATCTCGTCGTCGCTGCTGTCCGAGTCAACATTTCCTGGGCGCCAGTGCCCCATGGGCCGCCAAGTAGCGAACCGCCACCGCCGCCTCCGAAGGGGCCGTAGGTAGCGTTGACAAGGCGATCCCAGTTCTGACTGGCACCACCACGACCACCACGGCGGTTACGGGCAGGCGTGCGCGCCGGCTCGTCGGCCTCGTCTTCTTCGACAGCCAGCGCCGTGACCGGCGGCATGAAATAGTTCATCGGCTTGGCAGCAGCACGGCGTCTCTTGGAGGTTTCCTGGTAGATGATCTCGGGCGATGTGCGCCGGCGGCGTGGGCGCTTCTCGGGCACAAGGTCTACGAGCTCGTCCGCGATCTCATCGCGGTCCAGCTCCACCTCTTCTTCGTCGTCGGAGTCTTGACCGCGACGGGAGCTACGAGCGGAGCGGCGCTTGCCCCGGCCGCGTGGTGTCGGGCTATCGACATCAGTAGCAGCCCGATGAGCCTTTTTGTCAGACGAATCCGACATGCCAGCATCTTCACCCGATTCCTCGCCCGGTTCAAAGTCGCTGCTAGGCTCTTGGGCGGATTTTGATTTGCGCGACAAGCCACGTGTCAGACGAGGCCGAGCCTTCTTCTCATTTTCGTCCACTTCGGCTTCGGGCTCCTCGATAGATGCGGCAGCGGAGGCACCGCTCCTCGCTGCACGTGTGGCGCGTCTGTTGGTGATGGGGATATCATCGTCGTCGTCGTCGTCTTCATCGGCAGCCACATCGCCCTTGACGGACGCATCTTGCGCAACGTCTTTGTCGACATCCTGCATCTCAGCATAACGCTGCGCATCGACAGCAACATCTTCGTGACTGCCCGCAAGCTCGTCTTCGTCTTCGTCGTGGGGGAGGACACTGCTCTCTTGTGTCGCCTCCTCAATGGTCTCGGGCGGTTTCTTGATACCCTTAGCCGCGCGAGACGAGCGGATGCGGTTAAATGTGTCTGGACTTTTACTCTTCGAGGACCGAGACACCGGGCGCTCATGGTTGCCAGAATTACTGAGCTCGACGAGGTCTTCGGCTTCTTCGGTCTGTGAACGGGTTCTCCTGCGCGGCGCTTCGAAAGGCTTTGAGAAGCACCCAGCCGTCTTGATCTTTAAATTTGACGATCTTCTGGGGCGATGTCTGCCTTGGAGGTTCAACGGGAACTTCGAGCTCTTCGCTGACTAGGCGGTTGGATGCCCCGCGATGTCGAGATTTGCCCGCTTTACGATTCTTCTTGTTCGTCGGGGCGTCATCCGAGTCATCGTCGTCGTCGTCGAAGTTGTCCTCCTCCTCTTCTTCGTCGCTCTCCTCGTACTTGACAGGCTTAGCGGCGGCCTTTCGAGTCCTCCGGCCTGCAGCATTGACGGGCGCATCCTCCTCGTCCTCGTCCTCGTCCTCGTCTCCGTCATCATCGTCGAAGGATACTTCTTCGTTGCTGTCAGAGACGTCTTCATCGTCATCGATATCAGAGCCTCCGTACGCGCCTCGTCGCTTCCTCCCGCTCTTGGCGCTCTTGTTGGAGCGCGATCGCTTCTTGGGTCGTGAGGGTCGGTCGTCGCCGGGCTCAAAGTTCTCATCATCGGGATCCGACTCGTTGGGGTCGAAGATTTGCTCCGTGTCGCGTCTCCGCTTGCTGGGCATGTTGTGGGTGGGGTTGCAGCGAGCAACGACGACTGGGCGAGATCCTGGCGAGAGAGAAGGGACGCGCGATAGTTGTGACGAGTCGGTGTCGTGATAGGCAAAACAAGACAGAAGCACCACCACAATGTGGCCTCCCTTTGTTGTATATCGTCGACCTGCAGAGGTACTATTGGTTGACGCAGCACGGTAGCAAGAGTGCGGCGAGTACGCTTTTTAATGATCTCGTTGAATGGTTGGAATGTTCTGACGGTCGAACAGGGGGCGTCCGAGCTTGATGCGCACGACGACGCGCGACAGCTTGACTCGCGTTGCGTGATGGAGGGGGGTTGTGCTGCCAGAGGGAGGGAGGGGAGCTTGGGGAACTAAAAAGATTTGGGTCAGCACCGTCTCGTGTCGCGAGACCCCAGCAGACACGATGTCCAGTAGGCACGATGCCCAGCAAACACGATGCAGCAGAGGCCGAGAGTCGCGTGGCGGCTGCGGCGCACTGGCTGCAGCTCTGGGATGGGTAGGCACTGAGGGTTGACCGTACCGAGTGTTTCGACAATGGGTATCGACAAGAAAATACTGGGGGGGGATGCGTGGGTCAAGGGTGGAGGAGGATGCTGGTCATGGTGGTGTTCGAGGTAGCTCTACAAGCTCAGAGGCGATGGACGCGAGAGGCGGATGAATGGATGCAGGCGTTCGTCGCGGCACGCAATGGTGTCCCCTCAGTCGATGATGATGGTGATGAATAGATTGATGGAGATGCAAGGCCCAGTTTGGGATCAGGGAATGAATGCCCAGTTTGGGATCAGGGGAATGAATGCGTTCACAGTCACGCTCGTCTCGTCCAGAGAGAGATGCGTAGGTAGGAGCAGACGAAGGGCAGGAGGCAAGGAGAGCCGGGGGGGGGTGGCCAGGACCAGTTCGAGAATCAGGTCAGGTTCAGCGGGCAGTAGGCAGTGGCAGACGGCAGTGGGCAGACGTGGGTCTCACGTGCAGGCAGAAGCTCCTGGATACGTGATTTTCGTCTGGTGGTCCGAGCTTGTTGTCCAATTGCAGCAGCCCAATCCCACGCCTTCTCCAATTTTCGAGTGCACCACGCTCAAAACACCGCGTTTGAGCTCTGAATCTCGTGCTTGGAACAAGTCGACGTGAGAGATGCGACCGGAGCTGGACAAGACGACTTCGGAGCCAAACCATGTCTTTTCGACCCAGAATCGACAGCCAACGCCTTTGCGACGCGTTCTTCGGCATTTCCGCGCCGGATTGAGACTCACGAGGACCAGCGCATGCGAAACCAAAAAGTTGCCATGATCACACATGACAACCTGTAAACCATGTCCCATCATCTCGGGCCCCAAGGCTTGCGGCTCGTCGACAAGCGTCAACGGCTCCGAGATCCAGCCCTACGGAAATCTGGGGTAACCATCTCTCTCTCGAGGGACCTCCTCCTAAAGGGGGAGAGACCGCTGTGGCTCGAGCCGCTGGTGTGGGGCTGGTGTGGTACAGCAGCATGTGGCTGATGCCTTCTGTCTCGGGCTCATTTCTCTCACCAGAATTTGAGGCCTTCCAGGCAGCCGGCTTGGCAGTCACGCACAGACGTGGAAGGTCCAACAGGAGCATCACATGACCTGCCAAACCACGCTAAACCCTTCGGCGTCGTCCGAGAAGACGCAGGCCAAGCACCTTGGAGGCTCCATCTACCAACGCGTACAACAGTCACAAGCTGACGACGATGTCTTGCCGAAATACCGTTGCGAGAAGGTTTCCGTCAAGGTTTCCGTCAAAGTTGTTCTCCCTACCACTACCAGTGGGGAGGGTCAACATGATGCTTCGGGCGTGGCAGCTGTCAATGTGACAATGGTTCTTCAGAGAGCGAGAAGGCAACCGAATGAGCAAAACAACCCGCGAGCGAGCCAACAACTCACACACCGGAACATGCAAGCATCAAAGCAAGTGGCCTTTCGCAGCACAGCAAAATTATGACACGTGAACAGACAGCTGGAATTGCTGCTGCCTTACGAGGCCACCCATCCCACTCCCGATAACGACCCAATCGCCTGCCACGATGGCGGACCAAGCAATTCATCCTTTACAGCGCCGACAGCAAGACGATTGGCCCTCATTCGCCAATGGCACCATGAATGCAACCCAACAGACCTCGTGCGCACTCCATTTGCCCGTTTTCGTCACCGTGGGCCCCCCGCCAACGGCCAACATGGACCCATTGTTCGCCCTACGACTGGACCCAGTCCTGACGTGCCGGCCAAGTGGGGGCCACGGGCCGCGGCGCTGTCTTGTCTCACCAATTCGAGGCCTGCCCAGCACGGAAACGCGGCCACGACGAAGGAGCGTGACGAATGCTCTCCAGCAAGTGTGTACTAGACAAGATGTTTTGAATCGAAGGGGGAAAAAAACATATAAGGAACCGCGGTCCCCCTCTCTGAGGCTGAGGAATATCGAGTTTACCATCAAAACAGCCTCACTGACATCGCGAACCAGCTCCCAATTACAGCTACGCCAAGATCATCAGAGCAAAAGGAAACTTACAATCACCACCACACACGTACTGCCTTGGCCTTATCTTGCGATAGTGATAAATACACAAACAGGAGTCTCAAGCAGTACCTGACGACTTCCCTCCCCCCGACTCTTCGTCTCGAAAGTCTCGAAAGGTGTCTCAAGTTGCCGTCCACTGTTCGTTGCATTCGTTGTATCGTCCTCTGAACCAATCAATCAGCCCCCACCACCTTCCACGCGAACCAACCTTGACAATGGGTTTCTCACGCAAGTCCAGCACTGGTCCCCTCGTCGTCGAGAAGGTAAGCCACACCCAAATCTCCGATCTTCCTCAGAAACTCGTTGCTAACTCGCCCCAAGGTCCGCTCTCCATCGTACTCCAGCCTCGCCTCGGACTCCACAACGGCCTCGACCCCGGCCGCCCCCGCTGCACACGGCACCCGCTCGCCCTCCGTCCCCCGGCGCAGCGGCAACGTCAATGTCTACACCCACTGCGGCCGCCACTCCAACGAGTACCTCTTCGGCGGTCATTCCCTGTCCGGCCTCGCACGCTCCATTTTCAAGCGGTCCGACTGAGTGCGGCGCCGCGTGCGGAGGAACCACACACATCTCCGCATCGCCCCGGCAGCGGCCCATTCTCGAGAGTCATTGATCCGCGAGAACCGCACGCAAGGGTGAAAAAGTAACGACTCCACTGGCCCGCACGTGTCCCGCTTGCATCTCTCGCACACGAGTATGAGCGAGCGAGCGAGTAAGACACCAAAAAAGTGCCGCGAGGCCAGCCCAAAGACGAAATTTCGCCAAGACAATAGTCTCCACTGCAGCCAGCGCCCGCACCGCGTGGCAGCTTGGCACTGACGAGCAAGAAAAAGGTCTCAAATCTCCAGGGCCATGCGCCACGCCAGCCAGCCAGAATGCGGGGAGGAAACAGAAGAGTCTCGCCTCCTTCCCCCCAAATTGCTCATGGCTCAGTGTACCCAATCTCACTGCCGGGGCATGTGCCACGCTTGGCGAGGCCTTGGCAGCCTCGACGTCCACGGAGGCTGCCAAGCTTCGCACCTCGACGTACTCCCTCTCGTCTGCGTCTCCCCTGAACCTTCTTTGCCGACCCGCACGCGCCCTTGCTCTGGGTGCGCGCTCAGTGCATGCATGTCGTGTAAACCCGTCACACTCGGGATCCCGTGGTCAGAGCACAGCATCAACACCTTCCATCGGACGTTGGCCGGGACGGAAGTCGGGGACAAGCGCGTGTCTCGCTCGCCGACCTCAGTTGTTCCCTTTCTTTCCATGTGGAGACTCCGGGGAGGGGGAGTTGGGAAGTTTGGGGGCGATCGGCGCGCGGGTCCCGCGAACCCCAAGCGTCACAGCCCCCTTTCCCGGCCGCCCAATGACGGCGGACGAACGGGACCCAACGTCGACGCAGAGCGCCGGAGCATCTCGGACGGAATTCCAGGAAATCGAACGATTATACTTTCCGTGGCGGGAGGGGCAGTTCCCCTTTCTTTCAACACCGTAGCAGCGGCCCGTTATTACTGATTGCGGAACGCGCTGCGATTCACGGCCTGTCGCAACAGACATGGATCACCCCCGCAGTGTGGGCGAAGCACGAGCGAAGGCAAAGGGCCGGTTTTTTTTC
>NW_003315026.1:851810-861969 GCF_000150825.1 Verticillium alfalfae VaMs.102
CGACAAGTGGTGGAGCAAAACATGACAAGGGGTCTAAAAACCCCCAAAACACATGTCAAGATGACGTTCATCTTGAGAGGGACAAGGAGAAACCCTCCACCCACCACCGACCACCGCCCACCGATGCAACCACCCGCTCACCCGCCCAACCACTTACTCGCTCTCTGCCGCAAACTCCGGCGAGAAAGCCGCCCATGCATCCGTGACCGGCGCCCTCGTGAACTCCGCCCTCGTGATAATGTGAGAGGAAAATATAGATCAGGAAAAAGATGATGAACAAGAAGAAGAAGAAGAAGAAGAAATCACAGCAACCAGAGAGGCCAACTCCCTTACAGAGAGTTGCAGGCGTTCTCGATGAGGTTGATCTCGCCGGGGAAGTTCTGGGTGATGCGCGAGTTGAACTTCATGACGCTCTTGGCCCTGATGTAGTTGGCGAGGTCAATGTAGACAGGCTGCTTGACGACGTTCCAGGCAATGTTCTGGGTGCAGGGAGGGGTAGTCAGGGAGCCCGAGTACTGGAACACGGCGGACTTGGCGAGGTGGTTCTTGAGCTCGTTGAAGGACAGGGGGCCGGTCTTGGTCAGGGTGCCGGGGTCACGGATGTCGTTGAGGTTCTTGAAGACATTGGGCCAGAGCTTCAGGGCCTGGCTGGCGTTGCCAACCTCAATGAGGAAACCAACGACGGAAAGGGACGCATCTGCAAGGAGCGTGTCAGGTGGGTGTGCATGCCAGAGAATGTACTGGTAGGTGGTACGAGGAGTAGGGTCAGGGGGCGAGGGGTCCCGGGGTCTTGGCACCACTATATATGATATAAGGTGGCCATGCGCGTAAGGGAAAGGGGAAAGGGGAGATAGCTGTGCAACAACTTAAGGTTACAACAAATTAAGGTTGCACAGCCCCGAACCACAACCACATGGTCTGGACGGAGACCAGGAAGCATCCGAGTGCGTGATATACAGGAGGAAATAAAACAGTGTCAGACTTACCGGCAGCTTGGAAGACAAAGTGCACCTCCATGGGGTAGTGCTCGCTGTCCACGCGGTGCTCGCTCGGCGTGTGGAAGTGGAATTGGACGAGGTTATACGTCTTGCCGCTGCGAACCAGGGTGCCGTTAGCAACAACCTCGACGGTGCTGCCCAGGTTCAGGAACTTCGCGCCCGTGTTGGGGACCGTGTCAATGTTGAAACCGAGGCTGCTGCCAGCCACCGTCTTCCATTCCGACGAGGCGAGGTTGATGGGGCTTTGGTTCTTGCCCTTGGCACAGTTGATGTTACCAGGGGCCAGAGCGTGCCAGTTTAGCGGGCCATCGAGCTCGTTGAAGCCGAAATCGGCAACGTGAACCTCGTCGACGCTCCGGGGAAAGAAGGTTGTGCCGTGGTCGCAGATGGCAGCGGCCAGGCTGGCCAGGGTGGCGAGAGCGAAGAAGGACTTCATGGTGAAAAGGGGGATGATGAGGCTTGAGAAGTGGTTGAAGGAGTATGGACGGCGTTGAAGGATGAGCAAGAGACGTGAGCCAGAGCCACAAGAACAGAGAGATGCAGTTCAAAGAATCTGAGAAGAGAAGAGGAGCTGTGCGAGATGTTGCGTGATGAGGCAGTAGCACAAACGTCTCCAAGCCGCGGGTTCACCCCAGGGTTTTATACCCAAAAGTCTCCGCGCTGTCAACATCATGGCCATGCTGCCAGCGGCACGGCCATGCATGGCCAGAGACGGCATGTTGCAGTCGACGCTGTGGGTGACAGGTCGTCGATGAGTGCCGAGTATGCCAAGTCTCTTCTGAGGGGCAGGGTCGTATCGGAAAGCCCCAGGGGCCGGAGGGACGGGAGAGAGGGGTGTGGTCGATGGAGAATATTTCGCACTCGAGATCAGGGATTCGACATCGATGGGATCGCGCTGCGCCCGCCATCGGCTTCGGGCGCACGAGGGCTCGCGCTGTGGCCAAAGAGGCAAGTGCAAGGGCTGTCGGTGCCGTGATCCGGTATCAGCCAGGCTGCTTTTGCGTGTGCCAGCACGTCAGCTCAGCTGAGCTTACTCGCCTACCCGTGTCTCTCTCTCCCGTGGTCGACAAAGAGGCCTCAACCAGGCAGCTGAGCCGTCTGATGGCAGGCAGGACGGGAACATCTCGAACGTCGTTGTTCGACTCTTGGTGAGCGTTGGTGGTGGAGTAATTGCTGTTGCAGCGTATTCGCATAGCATTGGTGGAGAAGCTTTTTTTTGTGTGCCCTTCGTTCCAGGATGATTAACCTTGAACCAAACTATCCGAGTCCAGAACTACCTACCTAGGAAGAGACCCCAACCCCGCGCCAACGCAGTGCGATGAGATGAACGACCCCCCGTCAACTACTTACCTTAAGCGGTATCATGGAATGCTTGGCATCCAAGGCACCTACGTTCGGGAGTGGACATGGGTGAGCTCGTCAGCGCTCTCTGATGTGGCTGTGAGGCTGGCTGACCGGGGCCACGTACGGATTGGGACAATCCCCCCCTCCTAGTATCGCCAGATCTTGGCAGAGCGCCGGAGCCAAGACACCGAGAGTGCGGTAGATGAAGCTTATGAAAGTTGTCGTCGCAAGAAAACTACTCGAAAAGACAGACTCGCAGGGGTTGCTGTGTTGAGTTCATTTTCTTCGTCGGTTGCAATATATTGCGAAGGAGGCGCGGTGAGTCCGTAGGCAACTCCACAACCGCCCACCTCAGCCGGCTTCACAGCTCGGCGAGAACGACGTCCTGTCGTCAGCGCACGCGCTGGGCACATGACTCTGTCCTGTCCTCGCCCCCAGGCACCTCGCCTCTCGCGGAATCTACTTTTGGGGGCAGATTGGTGCCTTGCAGGTCTACGACCAGACCAGCAGGCTGCAGACCGGGTCAACGGCACTGACCAGCCCCTATTCGTCCCATGTCGGAGAGCTCCCAACGAGCTCTCCAATCTTTCAGACAAGAAAGGCAAGCAGGGCATTCTGGGACAGGACTCCCGGATTGCTGGGATTGCTGAGGTCAGCAGAACCGTTTCAACTAACCTTTCCTTAACCAGTCTCCCTCGTCCAGTCGCGACCATCTAGCAAGCTTACCTTACTAGCTTAGGGTACCTCGATCGAAATATCGGTCAGGTAAAGTGATGCAATGTAAGCAGCCTCCTATGGAGTTTGGTGCCTCTCCATAGTCGCGCGCTTTCCTAGCTGTTGTGCTCGGACGGTACGGCTAGTCATCCGCCATCATCGTACTCGCGTTGTCAATCCTGCCCTCCATTGTCGCGACTCTGACCGGTCGGCGTCGAAGGCGAAGTGTGAAGTGAGACATGCTTGTCACTTGACGGTCTCGTGTGAAGTAGAGTAAGCTTCTCTTGGCGACCGGTCAAACGGGCTGTCAACGCCACACGTGGTGGGGAACAGCACGGTTTGGTAGAACTGCTGGACTCTTTAGCGCCAGCTCGTGCTTATGCTGACATTCATGTTTTGTTTTCCACTCTTTCGCTTCTTCCCTGACATGCACATGCGACCACTGCAGATGCGGCGGGCAACAAGGGTCGCCAGTGGTCAGCACAAACACCGGGACACATTCCCGGCCTCGGTACCCCACTGCGGCTGGATCGGCCGGGCTGGCCCGAATCTTCACATCTTCATGGACCTGTCGAATGGAAGGTCGGGCGTGGCAATCATGGGAATCGAGGAGGATTTGGAGGCGCCATATCCTGCACGACGGTCCCGCGCCACTCGCGCCGTCGCCGTCATCAGCTCATGCCCAAGCTTCCTGCCGCAGCAGATGTGTAACTGCCTTCCGCTTTGGGACTCCAACACGATGTCACGGGTCGTCGGATGTGAGAGTGGCTTCGAAACGGAAAAAAAAGCCCAGGCAGAGCAGCAGGCCATTGGTGCGGCGGCATCTCTTGGACTTTACCGCGTCTGGCCCGCTCCCCTGGCGGCTGCCGTCATCCTTGTGTGTCTGGCAAGGCTGTCTTTTATCGAAGCGGGTGCTGACATCTACGCCGCTGGATGCCCATGTGAACTTGTCGTCTCACAGGTGCAAATGAGAGGCAACCATGGCCGCCGGGAACGCGGTACAATGCTGAATGATGCATCACAGGAGTGCCTTGTTTGGTCACGGCCGGGACAAACCGGGGTCCCTTCAGGCGGGCGCTGGTTGGGAGTAAGGCCATTGATGCGCATTTCTCGCTCGCATCTCGCGTCTGGCGCATTGTTGCGTCACGAGAATCTGAGCTTGCGCCTCAATTGTGTTGTGACCTGGCCGCAGGCTTCATGAAGGATTCGTCACAACGCCAATATCAGGCGTCCGCATGATGAGCCATTTTGGCAAGTGTTCTGGATTTCTTGAAAGAAGATGACCGCCGGTCATACTGAAATCTGACCTCCCTCTTTCGGTCCAAAGTTGCCATAAACCCCCAGCTCTGTCGAAGGCTGTTGGTCATGGCAGTGCTTTTATTCAATGTGTTGTAGCAGTCGCTGATTCTGCCGTTTACGTCAGGTTGTCGAAGTGTGCGCAATAGCTTCTGGTTATGCTTACTGCTATGGCCAATGGCAACTCTTCCTTTCTTTCGAGTAGCCGTCATGTGGAGGGTGTGGTCACATCACCGTCGGCTCTCGAATGCGGCATGTAGAAGTCTCGCAAATAACAGTCCCCGTCGGGGTCGTTTTGTTCTGCTGCCCACAACAGGGAAGAAAGAAGCCCGAGAGAAGTATCGGCTGGTCAACTTTAAGGTGTCAATATTCTTTCCCAGGCAGTCAGATTGTGCCTTGTGCCACCTACTTGGTCGCTGGAGTAGTCCTCGAAGCCCGATGAATAAATTTACCAATCAATTACATTCGTCTTCATGGTTGAATGATACTGCCCGTGTCGAATTTTGTTATATGACGCCTGCTTATCTCATGTGTTTCGGCGAGTAGCAGCGTCTGACTGTGATCGAGCATGACGACCACCTGGGTCGTCAACGTTGAACGCGGTTGAGGTTCAATTGACGGGTTACACAAAGGCTTTAGTCAGCTCACAAAGTAATTCTCATGGATCACATGCTTCCCCCCAGTGTTGTTGTTGTACCGTCTCAAGAGATTGAACTGCTAGGTAGCATAGCCAGGCCATGTCCGACACTCATCATGACGGGTGCCGAACGTGGCTTGAAGGCAAACGTTGCACAGAGATATCTGAGAGCTCGGATGATGCGTCGAAGTCGAGTCCGACCTCGTCGAGGTGCCGTGCTTGGCAAGGTTGAGGAATGTTCGGCGCCTGTCTTATGCTTATCGACGAGTCGGGTGTTGAGCATGCAGTGAAGCTCCCGAGATATCGTGCGGTCACAATCTGACCTCTCACGGACCCGACATTGTAAAATCCACAGCATGGCTTGTGCGGGGCCGTGACACGGCGATACTGTGTACCAGCCCACCCATGCGTAAACTTGGTCGGTGCCACGTCTACGTACCAGAATAAATGCCTTTGGGCACGTTCGAATCATCAGATTCCGTGGCGTCAACATGTCCTTCTCTGAGCCATGCTGCCGATGCTCCTTTGGGGAATCGCTCACTTTGCTCCATTGTGGGTTCGTTCAGAGAGAACTTCCGCTGCATCATGCATTGATGTCAAGGTAGTGAAGGAAACTCAAAGCTCATGATATTCATCAGGAGGCATGCAACTTCTGAAGACTGAGTGCCCGCCTCGTCATCCCCACTAGGTGAAAGAGCGCCGAGCCTGGCTCTTGAGTCGTGAGGAGCGCGATTCTGAGTTCAGTTGAGTGTACGAACTCTAGAGGAAAGAGGTTGCATGTGAGATCCATGTCTCCGACTTTCCCGATTTTAGCACGTCACCCAGTACTAGACCACCTGCTAGAGCTGATGTTTCATCCGACCCCCTGGCAGGTTGCGACCTGGCTGCTGTGGGAAGATGAGGAGGCTAGACAGTGCCTCCCTTCACTGCTCTGCTTGAAGGCCCAATACAGGTCGCGCATTGCCTCCACAAACAGTCCTGATACGCTCGAGAAAAAGGGCCCCTCTCCCGTTAGAATACTGACCCTTGGGTCGATTTCTCATGATCGAAATGTCCTCTTTTCTGTTGTAAAAGCTTACGAGCCGATTCATCATGGTGGCCCTTGCTGCGGGCCTAGAAGTGCCGGAATGAAGCCTCCTTGCATACGCGTCTTCACTAGAATCCCAAGCATGGCGCCCGAACCGGGTAAGGTGGCAAGAGGTCAGGCCATACATGCACACGCACGCACACCGGAGTCTGGGTGCGCACAACAACAGGCCGTCAAAAGATGGTTCAGTCGACGAAGAATATCTTCAGAGTGTCCGACATGAGTCTGGCACAACCCTGCCTGCCCGTAGAAGTTGTCTGGCAATGCGCGACAAGGTTAAGAGACTTGATCGGCTCGTTCGCCTGGCGACGGCTTGTTTGCGACCATGCCAACATGGAAACTTGTCCGTCGAGCGTGGACTTCAAAGAGACGAGATGCAGGGCGAGAGGCCCAAATATAGGAAAAGCCCACGGACTCAAGCTCCCTGGCCATATAAGAACTCGAGGCCTATAATGTCTACTCCCGGTTGATGACACGTGGGTCGAGCTTTTATTGAGCCGTCTGTCGTGGTTGCATCCACTTGGTGCTCGAACCTGTGCGATTAATAGGCGCTGCCTTGGAGGTGCCCGAAAACGCGCTCATATACCTCGATAGCTGCCACTGCTAACAAAGTCTAGATGTACAGTGTGGTGGGGTGACGTGAGAGCCTAGTAAAGCGAGCCGATGCAATACGAGGTTCCGTCGCCCTGCCGCTTGCAGAAGGCAGATTTCGGATGCTGTCGGCCTCCGTTGTTACAAAGGACAGGGGAAGGAACATGCTGATCGAACGGAACGTTTGAAAGCCCGTCAAAAACTCGCCCCTCTGGCTATACGAAGAAGCGCCGTTGCAAAATGACGATCAGTACTCACAAAGGCAAGAGCCGACCGACAGAATATGGATTGCGAGGCGAGCAGTGCATGTGTTGGTTTTCAGATTTTCACAGGGGGACGCCGATTAGAGAGAGAGAGGAAACCAGGAAGCCTCAAGCTCCCTCGACAACAGCAATCACAATTGCTGCTGGTGCAAAAGCTTCTCGCATGGCAGGGAGGCAGACGCAAAGGGCTTATACCTCATCTTACAAGATCACCTATTGATTGGTGATGGTTCTCCTGCATTCGACAGCAGGGAGAGAATGCGGACAGACAGGGTCTCAGTGATCTCTCGGGTTCGTGTGGAAAGTCCGGTCCGTCAAGTTGCCGTACTTCTACATACGCAGTAGCGTGGGAAACGGATCCCTTTGATCAGGATCTCGACAAGGTACCGGTACCCTTGGTGGAGACGCGGCGTGCGTTGGGTGTCAGGGATCTCTTGGCCGTGGGCTTTGTATGGTTTCCCAGTGTTTCCCCTGGTGTTCCTCTGCGTCGATTCATCTGATGGCCAAGTGCTCGTTAGTCCCGCCACAGCCAGCCCCTGTCGCGTCCTGTCGGGTTAAGGAGGCCAGATCAGAGACAAAGGACAGCCGCGCGCTGCTGCCGCCGAACATGTCAACGAAGGTTCTTGACAATGATCAGACAGTCTCTCACTAGCTTCATCTCTTGAGTGTGATGAACGGAGGCGCGGGAGATCGAAATCGTCGCCGAGTTTGATTATGTAGGGCCAGGTCGGGGAATTCTTTTGATGACCAAGTCATGCTCGTGTTAAGGATTGATGAGACGCTGATGGACAGGCAGTACCTGGTTCACCTGGATTGCAGCATCGAGCAAGAGCCTTGCACTGGAACCCCATCAACCCATCTCCCATCCCGACAGGCCCTAGTCTAGCGCCATTCCGATCAATGCCAACTCGAGGGGCTCACGTCCAATGGGAACGCGAGCTTCGCTGGCTGCAGCTTCAACGCGGTCGCTCTTGCATCGTGCAGTCAGCATGGGAGGCAAGACAAGGGGGAGGAGAGTGGAGAGAAGACACAGAAGAGAGAGGAGGAGAAGGGGGGGGGGGGTTCATCATAATGTGTACTGGGCAGGGTGCACTTGAAGTAAGGTACCTAAGTAGGCACCTGTCCATGTACGTGCAGCATAGGTGGTTCAGTCCATACAGTATGAGCGTCCTACATGTCTGAAATGCGATAGGTAAATTTCCCTGTGAGAAGACTGTGAAAACGGAGGCGAAAAAGAGCGATAGATTCGGATGACCAATGAAGCCTGTGCTGTGGCAGTTTCATTCAGCAACAACAGCCCGCCTCTCAAGGGCAGAAGCCGCGACCGACCGGCCGGATGATTGCGAGCAGGCGTCTCGAAGCTGATCATCAGGTACAGTGCACAAGTTCAGCGAAATAAATAAAAGGGGGCGCTTGCGCAAGCGGTTCACCATTTTGTCGACACTAGATCGTTAGCACCATCTCGTCAATCGATAGCTTTTCGACACAGGCACAGGCACAGGCCGAAATAGAGTACGGTGCTCCACTGATGACCGTGTCGCGTCTGTAAACACCAGCCGGGTGCGCGCCCTGTGCGAGACCCCCCAAAGGAGCGAGGCGAGCATGCTAGACTTCCTACCTACCACCCGTGCCGTCCTAGGCAAGTTCCAAGCCAGCAAGCGCAAGCCAGGCACCACTGTGGCCGGCGGGCGGAGAGTAGGAAGCCTGCTCTCGCACTACATAATGTCTCACACATGGTGTCAGGGGCGGGCCACTGAGAAGTCGCACAGTGTCGCTGTAAGTGGGCCCCCCTGAGCTCCGTAGTGGCGTAGCAAAGTAGCGTCCCTGCCTGTGATGCAGATTCGCTTGGTCGGCCAGAGGAGCCAGACAGAGACGACACCCAGGCGGGCGGAGGACCACCAAAGAGCAAGGACGATACGGAAACCTTCACAATCTTACCATCTCGACCCCGACATCCGTACTCCTTTCCCCCTTCTCCCCTTTGCGTTTTCGTCCATCATCATCATCGTTGTCAACAACGAAGAGGGATCGTGACTGTTCCTTCGCTCTCCCCCTCCTAGCCTCGTCTCATTCTTTCTTTCGTTCCCCGTACTCCTTTCCCCCCTCCCCCCGACGGCGACCCCCCTCCCCTTTCAAACGTGCCACTCATCAGCCAGACAGTCCTGAATCCGCTCAAAGGTTCTGTCCGTTCTCTACGAATCGCTTCGCCAACAGCATTTGCCCTCTCACGAACCCGAGCGTACCCTGCCAGAACCGTACTGGTCTCCTGTCGTCCATTCTATTTCTTTTCGATCGCATCTTTTATCGGCTCTACAGCGTACTGCACCATTGCCATCCATCCTCCCTTTCTGTCTTCTCCGTGACGACGTAGAACACCGACATCTGCCCACACCACCCATCTCTTCCGACATTTGCGAAGCTCCTCCACCAAGGCTCTGTCCTTGTCTATATCAGGCCTGTCAATATTTTTGAGAGATCCTGTCCCTCATTCTGCTTGGGTATCCAAACAATCAAAGCGTTCTTGCCCTCCCACGTGCTTGAATCACTTGAGAGCTCCTGAATCAGTTTGGCCATCGACGGGTCATCTCGCCACCAGTCGGGCGTCAGACCTACAAAAGTTGTCGACGGTGACGGTGGGATTGCTCGTAACAGTCCAAATCGACACCATATAACCACTCGTTCTTACACACTCCTCCTACCCCCTTTCGGCCGCAGGCGACCTTCGATTCATCAGACGTTACTCGCCTTTCACTGTTCAAGCAGAGAAGTAACCGCAACCACGACAGGCTCGATCCAGGCCTCGTTGTTTCTTTTCCTCAAGGTTAGCAACCCCCGCCCTCCAGTACCCCAGATTTCCCAAACGCGAGGAATTCTGTGCTACTCTGTTTTCCTTCTTGAACTTTCGGCTGACCTGCTGCGCGCCACAGATTGCCCTCCATCTGGCTCTCTAACTCACATTGATCGGTACTCGCAGCGTTACTATCCGCAACCCCGTTCTTTGTGAGCCCAGTCGGACAGGTCCACATTTGCCTCTCGACGGCTAAGAAAGGAATTCTTGTTGTGACCTGTTGTAAACTTGTCAGGAATATGGCTGCCTTGGTCCAGACCTACCCCCAACAGACTAGCACCGTTACCGTTCTCCAGGCTAGGCCCACAGCCAACAATATGCTTCCTTCTCAAGCTCATGCTAATCAGCAATACATGGCTGGCCAGCAAGCTCAGAGAAATT
>NW_003315026.1:862075-867494 GCF_000150825.1 Verticillium alfalfae VaMs.102
TTCCCACGACACAGAACATGAACTACGCGCACGATCCCAGGTCCAGATACGCAGCCAACGGCCCCGTTGCATCGTACAATGACTCCATGGGTGCCGGGAAGAGTGGCTCGAGGGATGATTCGTCTATCCCCCAACCCCGAACCATTCAGCCTACCCCGCGGCCTCAATCGGCATACCTGACAAGCGCGCCCATGCAAATGACGTTTGCTCAAGCCGCCGCAATGCGGCCAGCCCCTGATAGATACAGGCGCCCAAGTATCCAGCAACAGCAGGTCCGACAGCACAGCGCCGGTCCCTCGGGCTCTGGCATGGCCGCCGTCGGTCACCACTACAGCCCTCATGGCACAACCGATAGGACGAACGCTCCCGTCGTCGGCTCCCGTCGCCCTGCCGCCAACAATCGACCCAGTAGTTATTACAACCCTGCTGACGATCTGCAATTGAATCGCCAGGCCGCTGAGGATGCCAAGCGTCCCAGGCGACGCAGCGTCCACACACTCGATTCTGCCGACCAGCCTAAGTCTTCAGCCCCACAAGAGGTAGCGCCAACCCAAGAGCGCATCCCAACGCCCAAGAATGGCAAAAATGGGGAACAGAAATCCCTCCGCCTTGTGCCTGGTGAAGCCAGCACCCACATTCGCAATGGAAGCTCTGAAAGCCTCGCTTCCAGCCGGAGCAGTCACTCTCGACCAACATCAGTAAGTACAGATATGCCCAGTTTCCCATGTTGCCTCCCTCGGCCGATTGCCCAATCACGTAATCCACTCGGCTGCAGGTAACCCTGCAATCAGCCTGCTAACAAGGATGTTTCCTCCAGTCCGCCAACCGCAACGTACCAGCCCCCACTGGCAACCCCTCCTCCTTGTCCATCACTTCGAATCCTGATGAAGGGTCAATGAAGCAAGACCAACCGAAACTTGTCAACATCCCTCCCCGAAACTCATCGTCAGATGCTTCCAAACGTACCCTCAACCCGTCCCCCCTCTCCAGACCGGTGACCATGGGCGACACGGCTGCGCAGAACACGGCTTCCTCTTCAGGCGAAACTCCACAGCAATCGGCGACCAACATGAGCAGCCCAGCTGCCCAGCACCTGGCGGCTATTAATCAGAAGGGTGCCAGGTCGAAGAGCAAGACGTCGAGGCTGCGACGAGCCTTCTCTTTTGGCAGTGCCGCTGATTTCAAGAAGGCTGCCGAGCCCAGCGGCGAAGTGACCGCTGATGCTGCCGCCGCCACAGACAAGACCGAGCCGTCCCGTCTGCACAAGGAGCCTAATGCGGACGAGATCTACGACGCGGAGCAAGCTGCGATCGCGAAGAAGCAGGAGGAGGGCGGTCTCGGAAACAGTATCTATGGTGGAAGATTCTTTACCGGTTCTACGGACAATCTGTCCGTCTCCTCGACGGCGTCGTCGGCTTCCATCATGATTCGGAAGATGGGCCGCGGGATGAAGAAGAGCACTCGCTCGTTGGTCGGACTATTTAGGCCCAAGTCCGTCGTTGGAGTGCCTGCTGCGGACGGACCCTTGATGCCCGAGGCAGCCAGGCGGCCGTGTCAATGATCACTGTTGAGGCTGAGCGAGTCAATGTCAACCCTGATCCCAAGGCCCAGAACGGCGGCGGCACTGGCTTCCCGCACCTGGAGCGTAACTCGATGGATCTCTCCAACGCACCCAGCATGGTCTCTGAACGAGAGCGGCTGGGAAGTTCCGGCACAGACAACTCTGGCAATCGCAAGAGCATTGTTGGGAGGAGATCGTGAACGCGCCGAGGTCTTGGCTGCCGTCCGCAAGGGCATTCTCAAACATAATGCTGGCGCTGCTAGCCCAGCACGCGAGAAAGGGGCGCCTTTCGAGCTTCCTGCCATCCCGACCGTATCAGATTCGCCATATCGAGCGCCCCCAGCACGCCCAATGATGAACGCTGGGCACAAGCGCACAGGGTCGTTGCCATTGGCAGGCGAGGATTATTTTGTCTCGGCACTGAGGCTTCGTCAGGATACAAAGAGTGCACCGACGACTCCTCCAGGGGTCTGCTAGCGAAATGCCACTTTTTCGCCCAGACTCATCTTCCACGACACGTGGCCGAGCGGCGAGTACGATCGCCGGGGCGACATTGCCACTTGCAACCGCCTCACGCCTATGCTGGCGCAGCAAATCAAGGAAGAGCTCAACTCGTTCAAAATGGTGAGTTGACTGCAAGACCCATGCTGGCTTGGCAGACGGAGTACTAATACGACGCAGGAAATGGAGGTCCACGAGAACTCGAAGATTTATACGCACTTCTTCTAACGACGGCTACGCCTCTTGAACAGCACGATGAAGAAATCTTGTCAGCATTCTGCTTCTTGATGAGGGGCTCTGAACCTGATTCATGTATCCGCACTCATTTCATTCCGTCAAAGCGTCGGGGCAAGCATAGTACGTGTCAGGGCGTTTTCCTATCAAATTCATTTTCCTCTTTCCGAGATTCGTTCTTCTTGCTCGACTAGCCGTATGGTCTCCTTCCAGGGGAGTTCTGGATCAAAGATGTCGTTTGGCCAGTAATGTCAGAAGAGCGGCTGACGGTATCAAACATGTGGCGCCGGCTAGAGCACGCAAGACGAGGGCCAGAAGACGGCCTGTCTGAAGCTGAACAGACTCACAAGACGAGAGTCCGTGGCGGTCAGCACAGCATTCATACATTGTCTTAGGTTGACTCGGGCAAGCAAGGCCTTGATGCAGCGCCTACCTGAAAAGGTTGGCTGAGGCCCGGCCCGAGGCTCCCTCGCGCGGGTTTTCGCGATGGGTCATCGAAAAAAGACGGCAGGCTAGACATGGCAACAGGAGCTGGCAGGGGAGGATCAGGTTGGGTCTCGAGTCTTACTTTCACTTATTTCGCGTTTGAGACCCATCGAGTGCAATGGAAGAAAAAAAAGAAGAAAACAAAAGAGCGCGTGGTTCTCTCATCAGCAAAGCTGTATTCATTTCCTTCATCGAAACTTGCCATGATGCGGTGAAGTGATGTGGTAGCACGGTGAACCTGCCAACGTACAGCACAGGCAGGCAGTACGGAGTGAGTACGATGCCTGAAGGCACCTAGCCAGGTAGGCAAGCCGAGCGAGCGATAGGTGGTGTGCGAGTGAGACGGATGTGCTGCTGGACGATTGCATGATGCGGATGTGGACGAACCATGTCGTCAAGTCGGCCGGGTTGGCGATGGGATGGTTGGCTGACGGTGTACAGCCGATGAGCGCGTTCCCGTGTTCCAAGCAAAGGAGATGGTGGTGGGGAGGCATCGGATCTCGAGGCCTCTCTGGTGTGGTCTGCTGCCATGCCGTTGGTACTAGCGCAAGACAGCGATGCATGCGTGCCGGTCCACGGTCTCTGGATACGAAGAGAACTGTGGCTTTTTACGTAGGTCAGGTACCTAAGGGTAAAATGGATCAGATCTGACACCGTAGAACAGCATGCGCTTTCGCTGCCCTGGAGGTACCAGTACATGGCTCTCTTTGTGTGTGTTTTGTGCACGATGTGCTGCAGCACAAGGCTGCTTTAGGGTGGATAACCCCCAATGAACCCCCACATGCCGATCACCCCTCGCTGCTGCGCGGCTACTGGCGGCAAGCGCCCGATTCCTCAGCCTCGTCTCCCCGCAATCGGGACCGGGGGTTCATGATTGACGCAGGGCAGCCTGTGTGAAGGTGTTGTCCTTTTTTTTTTCCCCTTCTGCTATGCGAAACAGTTGAACTTTGCCTTGGCGTGAAGCAGCTGGCCGTCACGACATCTCGGTCCTACACCATTTCTCAAGGCGGACTTGATTCTCTTAACCCGAAGCCGACGTTTCGACTGTCCACCAGCATATCGAAAATTCTTCACCGTGGCGAGACTCTGGTGGCTGTCGAGCCCTTCGAGCGCGCGGCTGGTCCGATCTTTTGCTTCCCTGTCTGCGCCCAAAACTCCCATGGCGACTGATGCGAATGGCGTACCGGCGGCAGTTGCGGCGACCGCCGCGCACCCCAACACGGTAGAGCCGGGTCCGGGTAAGGCAGTCCTGCGCGGGCGGGCTTTTTACGAGAGCATCGGCAGCCCGAAATATGTGGTCGCGCCCATGGTGGCCCAGTCCGAGTTTGTACGTCTCCTGCCATCTCAGCCAACGTCTTGCTTCTGCTGACTTGTTGGCCACAGGCCTGGCGCATGTTGACTCGATCTTTCCTGCCTCCCTCTGAGCAATCGAGTATCTTGGCCTACACTCCCATGTTCCACGCACGCCTCTTTAAAGAGACGGAATCCTATCGAGAACAGAACTTTCAGCCTGTCAGACCCGATGCCTCTGCGGCTTCCGAAGCGACAACGCCCTGGCTCGACGGCAACCCGACGATCGACCGTCCCCTCTTCGTCCAGTTCTGCGCCAACGATCCCGAAGCCCTCCTCGGTGCCGCCCAGCGCGCCGCTCCCTACTGCGACGCCGTCGACATCAACTTTGGCTGCCCCCCAGGGCATCGCGCGCAAGGGCCACTACGGCGCGTTCCTCCAGGAGGACCAAGACCTCGTCTTCCGCCTCGTCAACACGCTGCACCGCAACCTGAGCATCCCCGTCACGGCCAAGATCCGCATCCTCGACACGCGCGAGGCGACGCTTGCCTACGCCCTCAACGTCCTCCGCGCCGGCGCCTCCATCCTGACGGTGCACGGCCGCCGCCGCGAGCAAAAGGGCCACCTGACGGGCCTCGCCGACTGGAGCACGATCCGCTGGCTGCGCGACCAGCTGCCGCCCGAGACGGTGCTCTTCGCCAACGGCAACATTCTCGAGCACGGCGACCTCGCCAAGTGCCTCGAGGCCACGGGCGCCGACGCCGTCATGAGCGCCGAGGGCAACCTCAGCGACCCGGGCCTGTTCGCGGCGCCGCCGGCGGACGGCGACGACGCCGGCCGTGCGTACTGGCGCGGCCGCGACGGCAAGGGCGGCTGGCGCGTCGACGAGGTCATGCGGCGCTACCTCGACATCCTGCACACGCACGTCGCCGGCGCGCGCCGCCACAGAGGCGGCCGCTGTTCCTGCCGGGCGACGATGCGGCATGGCTCGAACAGCCGGAGGACGAAGACGCCGAGCAGCCGGCGCGGAAAAAGGTCAAGCGCGACGGCGGCGGCGGCGGCGGCGGCAAGAAGAAGGACAAGGTGACGAGCCCCAACTATGGGGGTATGCAGCCGCACATGTTCCACTTGCTGCGGCACTTTGTGTCGCGCCACACGGACGTCAGGGACATGCTCGCCAAGGCCCGGTCGGGGGACCTCGAGGCGTACGAGGCCATCCTGGCGGCTGTCGAGAGGAAGGTTGCCGAGGGTCTGCTGGAATACGAGCGGACCGACGGCAAGATGTTTGCCGAAGCCGACACAGTGTACCGACGGCTGCTGCTGCTGCTGCTGCTACGACTAGAATCC
>NW_003315026.1:867817-870587 GCF_000150825.1 Verticillium alfalfae VaMs.102
TGGCGGAGGAAGAGGAGGCGGCGACGAAGAGCCATACGCTGACACCAGAGGAGGGCCTGTGGAGGACAAGGTGCTGGCTACAGACGATAAGCTGTTGGCAGGATAGGCTTGCCGCCTGATCGAGATGGAAACAATAAAAAGTTCAATCTACCCAGAACGAACTGAAGCATTATCAACCAAGTGTGAAGTAATGTGTTTGCCCAGGTTCAGAGGGTCTTGCTGCTCCGGGATAACTCCTGAAGATGTCCCAGATCTAGAGCTTGGATTTTGTGCTGTCGTACCGCCTGCCCTCGTCATCCTGCTCCTTGACCCTGATGTCTGGCAGCTCTGCCGGCATGATCCGCCTCGGCGTCGCCCCCTTGACGAGGTTGTACTTGGCAAAGTCCGTCACGCCCGCATGGTCTCGCAAAAAGTCCTCGTCCAGCAGCAGCTCCCCGTTGACCTTTTCAGCGGGGGCCTTGACAATGGCGAGCACGGCGTCAGAGAAGATGGTCGCCTTGCGCAGGTCCTTGGCCTCCTCAGGATCCGCCGTCGTAAACTTTTCCGTGGCCGCCGATTCGATGGCCTGTTCCACCCGTCAGCAGCAGGACCTCCCGCTGACCCGAAAAAAAAAAGAAGAAAAGAGAAAAGAAAATGGCATCATTAGGATAGAACTCACGACGGCGGGCCAGAGGCTCGTGATGGCCATGCCCCGGCCCTCGCGCACGAAATCCATGGCGAGCCCCTTGGTCAGCACGCTCATGCCGACCTTGCCCATGGCGTAGGCCGTCTTGCCGCGGAAGAAGCGGCTGTAGATGGGCGGGCTCACGACGACGATGCGGCCGGCCGTCTCGGTGAGGTGGGGCAGCGCCGACTGGACCGAGGCGTAGAGGCCTTCGGGGTTGACCTGCTGCAGGAGGCGGAAGCGCTTGAACGGCGACGAGGCGACGGGGGCCCACCAGGCGGCGCCCGAGTTGTAGACGAGCAGCGAGAGGGCGCCGTAGGTTTCGAGGGCGAGGTCGACGAGGCGCTGGATGCTGGCCGGGTCGCGGACGTCGACGGCGATGGCCGTGGCTTCGTGGCCGGCCTCCCGTATCTCGCGCTCGACCGTGTTGATGGTGGAGGCTGACGAGTTGGGATTGGGTGGGAAGGGGGAGGCCGTCGAGGCGTCGCTCGTTGTCTTGGCGGCCACGACGACTACGGGGGTTGTGTTGGTCTTAGACATACCGGTACCGTAGGCCAGAGGACGAAAAGGGTCGTGTTCAGCAAGACTCACCTGCGTAGCCATCTTTGGCGAGATCAATGGCGATTTGTCTGCCGATGCCGCGGGAGGCGCCGACGACAATGGCGACGGGTTTCGAGGTCATGGTGATGGGTTTCGATTCTCAGGATCAGTACAGGAGCAAGATGAGGGGAGGAAGGTAAGAGTGATTCGTGGTGATGTGTGATTGTGAGCTCAATCAAACACACAGGAAAGATCTAGGTGCTGGCATGGCAATCCAAAGCAAAGCAAGCAAAGAGACCATGTGTGTATTCTTGTACTCCCGAAACTAATCATCACGCAATCCTAAGCCGGTCGGCACGGAACTCGAGATGGTGAGAATCTGGGGTATGATTACTGAACCCCGATGGAGTGGAGGTCATGGGTATAGGGAGAGGCGATCGAAGCCGAGGCACTTACATGTGCACCCCACCATGACCTCAGACCAATTGCAGCTCATCACCATCAATCATCACCCTTGATCGGCTTGCTCTGTTGCAGACAGCGAGGGGGAGAGACACTTTTGGGAACTGAGTTTCCTTATCAACACAACAGTCGGAGCAAGAAGCCCCCCTCCACCGTCTTGTCAGCACATCATCACGCCATACCTTTCGTATGCCCAACAGCCCAATCACCACCCCAAGACGACCCAGGGCAGCTCAAGTGCCGACAGCCAAGATGGGCGGCAGAATCGATGCTTATCTCGACATTGGTACGCTCATCAGCTCTCAAGCCACTTTCATGCAACACGACTGACAAGTTGGAAAACCAGCGTCGCTCTACAGCTACTTCGCCATCGAGGAGCTCCTGAAGAATAAGGACCGCCTCGCCGCTCACGGTGTTCAGCTTGACATTCACCCCGTCCTCATTGGTGCCATCAATGCTGGATCCGGCAATAAGCCCCCCTGGACCCTCCCCGCCAAAGCTACATATGGCAGCTTTGACAGCCACCGCTCTGCTGTCCGGGTCGGCCTCAACAACATCGCACCCCCCGAGGACCTCATGGCCGACTCGATGACTGTCGTGCCCCTGCGTGCCTTGTATGTCATCAAATCAACATACGGGGAGGCTGCCTTCCTGGACACCTTTAGGTATCTCTTTGAGGCCTTCTGGACGGCTCCGAACAAAAAGGTCGCGAAAGAGGCCGTTCTCGCCGAAGTGCTGGCTGAAGTGCCAGGCCCCCGTGGCGGCAAGCACTTCTCCGCCGACGACGTGAAGCGTATCATCAGCGGCGCGAAGACACAGGAGGCCAAGAACACCCTCAAGGCGCAGACGCAAAAGGTGGTTGACCAGGGCGCTTTTGGTGCGCCGTGGTTCTGGGTCACGAACCCCCAGGGCAAGGAGGAGCCGTTCTTCGGCAGTGACCGTTTCCACTTCATCTACAAGTTTCTCGGCCTGCCCTTCCAGGATATTTCTCTGTTGCCGCCGGGGGAAGGCCGCCAAGCTGTGAGGAGGGAGAAGGGGGGGGGAGGGGGTATAATATTCATAAGGATAAATTGGGGGTATCTTTTTTTGTTCATGATCATCTCG
>NW_003315026.1:870901-874536 GCF_000150825.1 Verticillium alfalfae VaMs.102
GTGCATTCCGCGCGATCCGCACCGTCACGCCGAGGTTGAGATCCTTGCGCGTGGGAGCCAGCACGTCGACGACGGGCTCAAACGATGACCGAAACGCCCTGCGGCAGAACGCGAGGCGCGTCCTGCTCGTCGGAGGCGGACGTCGTCGGGAGCACGTCGCCCTGCGCAGCGAGGTGAAGCTTCGCTTCGGCCGAGTCGCGCGGCACGAGCTTCTCCTCCGTGTGCACCTTGCCGGCAAAGTTGTAGGTGCGCTTGATGCGGATCATGGCTGACGGGTCGTCCGTCTCGGCTTCGGGAAGGCGGGGGTGCCGCGCTCGGGGTGTCGAGGTCCATGGCATCAGCCTCTTCGACGCGGGGGGCGGCTGGCGCTGGCGTGCCGGACAGCATCTGCGCCCAGAGGGCGTCGACGTCGACGGTGACGGGGCCGGCAATGGCGGCGGCTTTCTTCTCTTCCTTCCTGCGTTCTCGTTAGCCCTTTTTCGCCTTCTCTCCTTCTCCTTCTCCTTCTTCTTCTTCTTCCTCTTCTTCTTCTCCTCCCTCTTTATTTGTGCACGTAGCTTCGCTGGGTGGGGAGACACACTCTTGCGCGCGCATGCTCCTCGTCTTGACGAGGCCGCCCTCGCCGCCTTCTTCGTCGCCGTCATTGTCCGCCGCGATGCCATTCTGTTCTTTCCTGCGCTTCTTCTTCTTGTTTCCCTTCTTTACGATTGCCTCGTCGCCCGAGTTCTCGAACCCCGCGTCCTCGGCCTCGTCGCCCGCGGCGGCGGGCCGCTTGCGCTTGGTGGCTGCGTCGGCATCGTCTGCGTCTGAACCGCCCGAGTCGTCGTGTGCCAGGGCCGCCTCGTCTTCGGGGGCAAAGTCGGAATCCTGGGAGGACTCGTAGTCGTCTTCTTCGTCTAGTGGGCGTGGGTCGGGCGGCATGGTGTCTTGTGGCAGCAGTCGGCAGGGGTGTATGCGTCGGAGGAAGAAGAGAGCGCGTAGTGCTAGAAACCGCGAAATGCACGATGGAAGATGTACACCGAGGCATTCGGTGTGGGTCGGTGAACGCCAGGATAAGATCGCCCTACCTCCGGTAGGTACTTATAAAACCATTCAGAACGACCAAACTTGTCTGACCTCTAGAAACTCACTACCATAATCTCTTGCAGGGTCGTATAGACCTGAACGTGCTGTTTTGATCTCGCCAATCTTGGTCCTATTTCGCGGAAGTCCGGCCCCCTCTGCACCTCGGGCACCGTACGTACCGTATACCACTTGGTGCTTGACGAAACAAATCACTGCGTGCCAGATCCCACCCACTATCGGGCACACCGTCTAGCACACCTCCGCACTAACTTGAGAGGGTGGGGTGGCTTTCATTTAACCGGCAAACTCAGGACATGAAGCTCCTCTGAAGCAGCGATTTCGCCGTCCTAGTCGTCTCAAGAGCTGTCATGGGCGGTCCTGCCTCCAAACCTGGCCCTAGCAGTGAAGCTTCCTGTGATGGTCGGCATGTCGGCAGCCTGTGTGACCCAACAACCGCGTTATTGGTCGTTGGAATCAAATCGGGCGGCGGCTAATAGCAACATGCCGCCTTTTCTCGACAATGACATGCCATGACTTCCCCGCAACGTGGGCCTGGTATATACTTGCCGCTCAAAGACTGTGAATGGTGGTAAACAGCATTGCTTCAATTCCCTTGCACCACAACACTGCCGGGAGAAGCCAACGCCGCCCCGTGTAAGAGAATCCGTTCAAGAGCGAAGACTCGTCTTCCCAGTATCTCCCCCAACCTACCGATTATCCGGGTACCATGGTCGTGCCTGACGAAAAGGTACCCTCCGTCGATCCCCCGACCTCCCCGGAGACCCGCACCCACGCTGCACCTCTCACGGACGCCCAGAAGGAACACTTTCGCGCCCATGGTTGGCTTCGCGTGACAGAATGCTTTACTCAGGAGCAGGCCGACTGGGTCAACAAAGACCTCTGGTCCCGCCTCGGCATGGACCCAAACAACAAGTCATCATGGCAAGCACGCACCCACATGCCCGCCCATCGCAGTTTCGATGCCCAGGTCTTCGCCCCGAAAGCCTGGTCCGCCATCACTGAGCTCTGCGCGGCGAGATCGAGTCGTCCCCGAGAGCCGCCAGTGGCGCGACTCGCTCATCGTCAATCTGGGCAGCCCCGAGTTCGAGGACAAGCACGTCCGTCCCCAGGACCTCGACAACTGGCACGTCGACGGCGACTTCTTCGTCCACTACCTCGACTCGCCAGAGCAGGGCCTCCTCGTGATCCCCCTCTACTCGGACATCGTCCCCGGCGGCGGCGGCACCAGGCATCTGCCCCGACGCCCTACCCAAGGTCGCCCGCCACCTGCACGACCACCCCGAGGGCGTCTCGCCGCACATGGTGCCCCGCGGCGACGCCGACTTCGCCCAGGAGACGGGCCTCGGCTTCTTCGCCGACATGGCGCGCGGCTGCGAGGACAGCGGCTTCGTCGAGGCGCACGGCGCCGTCGGCGACGTCTTCCTGCATCGCTCATGCTGCACTCGCGTCGCGGAACCCCCTGCGCCGCCTGCGCGTCATCACGAACCCGCCCATCTTCTTGCGCGCACCGCAGCGCTTCGACCGCGACGACTGCGCCTACAGCCTCGTCGAGCAGGTCACGCTGCGGGCCCTGGGGGCCGAGTCCCTCCCCGGCTGGCGCATCACGGCGCCGAGGGAGTTTCGTGTGCCGCACCGCCTCAAGGTGCAGCAGAAGAGGAAGGAGGAGGAGTTGAAGAGGCTCGGCGGCGGGGTCGAGCAGCCGGGGCCTGCGATTGGCGTGCCTGCGGCGTGACGAGCAAGATGGCGTCCATGAACTGTTTCTCGGTCTTACCGCTGCCCCTTTTTCACTCTCGTATCGTGTATGCTCTGAACAAGACATGTTGGCCTGCGCGGTTACTTGGTTTTCGTACCTGGCGAATACTATGCCACTCGACAAAACTACTGGCATTTGCCTGAAACACTTGTCTTCTCTTATTTGCAGGGTCTGGTAAGGTGAGATACGTCACTTTATGTTGAACAGAGAGCAAGAAACAAGTCCGTCACCCCAAACCCACCCAACGAGAATACACCAAGTCATATGAATGACAGCAGAATCATAGGGATAGAGCCTTTGCATATGTGATCTACAGGGTCCTTCAGGAGAGATAGAGGTAGTTGGCCTCTCACTCACGTCAAATCCCTAGTAGGCAGGCAGTACGAAAGACTCCTGGTCTTCCAAAACGATGAGTATATGAATGATCAGATTCTCGCGAGAAAATCAATTAAGTGTAACACGGAATTATACTGACCTTCACACTGACGCCTGTCTTACGCGAGCCATGCAATCAGGTTGTTGTTCATTATATTGTCATGTCAGTGGTCATCCTCCACTCCAGTGGACGCACATCATGTATCGCATTGAGGACAGACAAAATCGTATAGGTTAGGGGGCCAAGACTCCGAGTCTCATATAAATAGACTGCACGGAATCATTCCAGCAGGGTTTCCTCGAAGTCTTGTCCTCTCAAAATCCCAAACCAAAGAGGTAGCTTGATGACTGTTCGTGATCATGAACATCCCAACATGGTCCGTGCTGGCTGACATCACTGGAACAGGAGAGGAGTCTCGTG
>NW_003315026.1:874636-897481 GCF_000150825.1 Verticillium alfalfae VaMs.102
GACTGTCCCTCGCCCGCCGCAAATCGTCACAATGAGCGACAGTGACGATTATTTAGTCGAAGAAGCCCGAGCTCGCCGCGGATGACCCTATGCGAACATTCCTTCCAACGTCATTCGGTACCAAGACAAAAGAAGCCAACATACAGGAACAGCTGGAGAGGAGCAGGCGAAAAGCAGCAGGTCCACCACCCGACAGGCAAAAAAAGAAGTCGGGCTCAGCAAGTGACAGCGACAGCGACAGCGATGACGACAGCGACGACGACAGCGACGATGACGACGAATACCCAGTCTCCCACGAGCTGGTGCTGAAGACACACGAACGGGCTGTCACGAGCTTGACACTCGATCCCGCCGGCGGTCGCCTGGCCACGGCCTCGATCGATGGAACAATCAATTTACACGACTTTGCGGCCATGACGCCAACGACGCTGCGCGCCTTCAAGACTGTCGACCCATGGGCCGCCAAGAATGCTGCTGCCAGTGACGAGTCGCATCCGATTCACCACATCGAGTTCAACAGTTTGGCCGGAAACGCCTTCCTCTGCATTTCGGCGCATCCCCAGGCGAAGATTATCAGCCGCGAAGGAGATATCTTGACCGAGTTTGTCAAGGGAGATATGTACCTGCGGGACATGAACAACACCAAGGGCCACATCTCCGAAGTCACGACGGGTACCTGGCATCCGACAGATAGGAACCTGTGCGTGACTGCAGGAACCGACAGCACACTACGCATCTGGGACATCAACAACAAGCGATCACAGAAGGAGGTTATCGTCTTCAAATCCAAAGCGCAGGGATCAGCGGGTCGTACGCGCATGACGGCTGTCGCATGGGGTGCGCCGGCACAAGGGAACGGCAATGTGCTGGTCGCAGCAGCGTACGACGGGACGCTGGTCATGTACAGCGGCAACAGCCCATTCTCGAGGCCAGCAGCCGAGGTACATGAGGCGCATAGGCCGAATACCTGGACTGGCGGTATTGACATGTCGTCTGACGGACGGATGGTCGTCACACGGGGAGGCGACAACACCATCAAGTTATGGGACACCCGAAAGCTCAAGACGCCGCTGGTGACGGTCGATCACCAGTCGACGTCGGACCAGTTCAACATGACGAACATCAAGTATGCACCTAATTCCACGAGCATCCTGACGGGCTCGGCGACAGGAGACCTGCACATCTTAAACCCGGGGAACCTGCGACCAGAGCTCGTCACTCCGATCACGCCGGGATCACCGCTGATCACGGTGGATTGGCACCCAAAGATCAACCAAATCATGACGGGATCGGCCAACGGCGAGACACATGTCTTGTTTGACCCGACGAGATCCACGCGCGGTGCAGTCGATGTCATGTCGCGCGCCCCGAAGAAGCGCCACATTGACGACAACTCGGCGCTGACAATGGACATGTCAGCGGGCATCTCGGGCGACTCGATCGTGACGCCGGGCGCCATGAACAACAGCAGAAAGGCTGGACGAGGCAAAGAGGTCATGCGACCGGAAGCCCAACAGCAAACGCCGTTCATGAAGAACCAACCCGATTCAAAGCACATTGCGGAGAACATCCCGCTGGCTCGCATGCTGCACGAGGATCCCAGAGAGGCGTTGCTGAAATATGCCGAAGCCGCGCAGAAGGATCCTCAGTTCACGGGTGCTTGGAAAGACACGCAGCCGGTCACACAGTATGCCGAGTTGAGCGACGATGAAGATGAGGGGCCAGACAAGAAGAGGGCAAGGAGGTAATTGGCCCGACCCGAAATTCGGTATCTGCGCATCGGAAAGCAAGAGATCAGATCAGCCATGTATGTATGGCTGGCAGTAGCGTCCAGGTAGGTAAGTACCTTAGGTACCTTACTGTCTATGCGGCCGCTTTCCGGGCCTCGCGTCCACGGATCCCCCAAACTCGCCCTGGAATAAGGGGGGGATTGGGGGCCACGCTGGCTTGGCCCAGGTCGCTCGCTGGCTGGCGGCGGATGCGGCAACCGACCACTGGCCCTTGGAGAGGGAGGAATGATGGGCGACTGGTTGCGGATAGGTTCTCGCATCATGGTTGGTCAGAACCTCCACGGCGAGTGGGCCCAGTGCACCCTGGAAGGTAGCTGCTTAGGTAACGCCGATAGCGTGATCAAATGTACGGTCGGGCCGCTTTTTGCAGCACCGCACCAACCATCCCACTCCAATCTTGTCTTGTGGTCTTCACCTCTCCAGCCAGGTCCAGGTCCAGTGTCAGCGTGAGTGTCCCATCATCAACCGGCGACCGCGCGCATCGAAAAATCGCCAGTCCACCCCCGACGCCATCGACACCCATCGCCAAAAGTGTCCGGCAACCTTTCCCACGCGATTTCCCACCGCACTTCGCGACTCCCATTCCCTCGACGCGACTCGGTGCCATCCTCGCACATTTTTCCCACGCCTGCCTCGCGAGGCCCCTACCACCACGACCCCCATCCAATCCCTTCCCCACGCCTCGCGACCACGTCCACGACGCACCGCGCCTCGGCCCCCATCCACCGAGTCGATTGGCATTGATTCCAACGACGACGCGACATCTCATTCGATCCTAACCACCCACTGTCGCTTGTGCTTTCGCATCAATTCGATAACCTTCGCGTCGCCTGTCCTGAACGCGCTCTAGCCTCCCCATCACAGGCCCACGTTTCGCGCGATCAGGGCATCATCTGGAATTTTACGCGACGTGGTCCATCCCGGATATCGCGCGTGCCCCACGACACCATCCCTTCAGACCCAACCCGCTTGGAGATGCACCCGAGATAGCCAAGTAGATAGGGATTTCTCTTTGGTCACCAAGGCTTTTGAGGACACAGCAACCAAGATGGCTTCAGTACAGGTCCCTCCCGCCGTCCAGCACCCTGGCGCCGGGGGCATGCCCACCGGGCCAACACAGCAGCAGGCACAGGAGGTGTTCATGGTAAGCAATAGTCCATCCCTGCTCTACACGTCGTCCTCGTCGCCGCCGCGTCGACAATCGAGGCTGCCCCGTCCTGTCCTGGTACTGACTGTCCACCGTAGAAGCTCAAGGCGATGAAGGAGCGCGGCGTCCCTGCAAACGACCCCGACTACATCAAAGCGCAGCAGTTTCTCTACAACTTCCAGCAGCAGGCCCAAATGCGACAGAAGCAACAAGCATGGCTGGCGCAACAACAACAGGCCCAAGCACAAGCAAAGGCCGCCAACGGCGCCGTCAATGGCGCCCAGCCGCAAAACCTGCAACAACCAACACCCCAGCCGACCCAACAGGGCCTGTCCGCCGGCATCGGCGCGCCTAAGGGACCAACAAACGCGACAGCGAGCTCTCCCTCCACACAAGTTGCCCCGAGCCACTTCACAACACAGCAGTTGGCTCTGCTGCGCCAGCAAATCTCAGTCTTCAAGTTGCTGGAAAAAAACCAGGGGCGTGCCCGAGCCGATGCAAACAAAACATCTATGGGCAACGCAAGCGCAGGAGAGTTGTCGCTGCAGAGGCTGTAGCCGCGACTTCGAAAGGCGCTAGACGCGGCAGAAGTGAAGGGTGTCGTCTTTTCATCAGGTCCTGGCGCGGCGGGAAAGAAGCCCCTGAAGGAACCGTCCTTCAAGACGGTCCATTCGCCGTTCGAGCCTGAAGGCCCAGTCCCAAAACCTATCAGCTACTTCAACCACATGAAGGGCGAGAACCGTATCCTCCTCCCGGCCATCCTGCCCACTGGCGTTGATGTCGACCAGCTCAGGCGTGACAGGGAGATGAGCATCAATAACCGGATTCGCGACAGGTACCACGAGCTGAGGAAGCTGCCTGCCAATTTTGCCCACTGGGACGTCAACTCGGGCGAACTCACTCAACCCGACGACAGCGCCAGGATCAAGGCCATCATTGAGATGAAATCTTTAGGTCTCTACAAGAAGCAATGTCTCCTGCGAGACAGGATCGGGAAGAGTATGATGGCGTACGACAACCTCGCCATGACGACAAACCGCAGCAACTACCGTCGCATGAAGAAGATGACGGTACGCGAGGCACGCATTACTGAGAAGCTCGAGAAGCAGCAGCGCGACGCCCGCGAGAGCCGTGAGAAGAAGCGCCATGTCGACTTCCTCCAGGCTGTCAGCCAACGTAGGAACGAGATGATGCAGACGACCAACGGTCAACGCAACAAGTCGAACAGGCTCGGCAGGCTCATGAACACCCAACACACCAACATTGAGAAGGAGGAGCAGAAGCGCATTGAGCGCACAGCCAAGCAGCGTCTGCAGGCCTTGAAGGCCAACGACGAGGAGGCTTACCTGAAGCTGCTCGACCAAGCCAAGGATACCCGTATCACCCACCTTCTCCGACAGACCGACGGTTTCCTCAGGCAGCTCGCCGCATCCGTCAAGTCACAGCAGCGCAAGGCAGCTGCCGGCTACGATGAAGAAGAGGAAGAGGAGATGCCCATGGAGGATGACAGCGAAGCCGACTCTGACGAAGAAGAGAAGGCCAAGAAAATCGACTACTACGCTGTCGCCCATCGCGTCAAGGAAGACGTTACTGAGCAGGCTTCCATCCTCGTTGGTGGTAAGCTCAAGGAGTACCAGATCAAGGGTCTTCAATGGATGTTGTCGCTATACAACAACAACCTGAATGGTATCCTTGCTGACGAGATGGGTCTCGGAAAAACCATTCAGACCATCAGTCTTGTCACCTACCTCATCGAGCGGAAGCTGCAAGACGGCCCTTACCTCGTCATTGTACCCCTGAGTACTCTTACGAATTGGACACTGGAATTTGAAAAGTGGGCCCCTTCTGTCACCAAGATCGTGTACAAGGGTCCACCAAACGCGCGAAAGCAGCAACAGGACAAGATTCGCCAGGGCCGATTCCAGGTGCTCCTGACAACCTACGAGTACATCATCAAGGACAGGCCGATTCTCAGCAAGATCAAGTGGTTCCACATGATTATCGACGAAGGCCATCGTATGAAGAACCAAAACTCCAAGCTCACGGCGACCATTCAGCAGTACTACCACACCCGCTTCCGTCTCATTCTCACGGGTACACCGCTTCAGAACAACCTGACAGAACTGTGGGCCATGCTCAACTTTGTCCTGCCCAACATTTTCAAATCCGTCAAAACCTTCGACGAGTGGTTCAACACACCATTCGCCAACACGGGTGGCCAGGACAAGATGGACCTCACAGAAGAAGAACAGATTCTCGTCATTCGGCGTCTTCACAAGGTGCTTAGACCGTTCCTGCTACGTCGCCTGAAAAAGGATGTCGAGAAGGACCTTCCGGACAAGACGGAGAAGGTCATCAAGTGCAAGTTCTCGGCCCTGCAGACCAAGCTATACAAGCAGATGGTCACGCACAACAAGATTGTCGTGTCGGACGGCCAGGGCGGCAAGACTGGTGCTCGCGGTCTCAGCAACATGATCATGCAGCTGCGCAAGCTCTGCAACCATCCATTTGTCTTTGGCGAGGTCGAAAATGTCATGAACCCCCTGAATATCAGCGACGACAAGCTCTGGCGTACGGCTGGCAAGTTCGAGCTTCTTGATCGTATCCTGCCCAAGTACAAGGCGACGGGTCATCGCGTGCTCATGTTCTTCCAGATGACGGCCATCATGGACATCATGGAGGACTACCTGCGTTACCGGAACTACCAGTACATGCGTCTTGACGGCACGACCAAGTCGGACGAGCGATCGGATCTTCTGAAGGATTTCAACGCACCCGACTCGCCGTACTTTATGTTCCTGCTGTCGACGCGTGCCGGTGGTCTCGGTCTCAACCTGCAGACAGCCGACACTGTCATCATTTACGACTCGGATTGGAACCCGCATCAGGATCTGCAGGCTCAAGATCGTGCGCATCGTATCGGTCAGAAGAACGAGGTCCGTATCCTGCGTCTTATCAGCTCCAACTCGGTTGAAGAAAAGATCCTGGAGAGGGCCCGTTTCAAGCTCGACATGGACGGCAAGGTCATTCAGGCCGGTCGTTTCGACAACAAATCGACCGAAACAGATCGTGATGCGATGCTGCGAACCCTTTTGGAGTCGGCCGACTTGGCGGATTCGGGCGACCAGGAGGAAATGGATGATGATGAGCTGAACATGATGCTGGCTCGAAGTGATGATGAGGTGGCCGTCTTCCAGAAGATGGACGAGGAGCGCAGGAAGGATGTCACGAACATCTACGTCGACGGACCTCACAAGAAGGGCAAGCCCCGTCTGCTCACCGACGAGGAACTGCCCGATATCTATCTCGGCGACGGCAACCCGGTGCAAGAGGAGGAGGAGACGGTGCTTGGCCGTGGTGCGCGTGAGCGTACCAAGGTCAAGTATGATGACGGCCTGACCGAGGAGCAGTGGCTGATGGCTGTCGATGATGATGACGACAGTCCTGAAGCTGCCGCAGCACGCAAGCAAGGCCGTAAAGACCGACGCGAGGCCAACCGCCTGAAACGAGAGGCTGGTGTGCAGGTCGACGACTCGCCAACGGCCAGCCGTGCCAGCAGCGAGGAGATTGAGACACCCAAGAAACGCGGGCGCAAGCCTGTGGTCAAGGCAGTTGAGAAGCGCAAGGCCGACGACGGCGACGATGAGCCGCCCGCCAAGAAGAGACGCGGTCCGACAGGCCGCGGCAAGGCGGTCTCATCAGGTGCCCAGTCTGTGCTGGCACAGCAACGCGGCCAGCTCAACAAGAGTCTCAGGTCACTGTTCGACGGCCTCATGACGCTTGAGGTGGACGATCCCGAGCCTGTGCCGCCTGAAGACGACGAGTCGGATCCCGGCAAGCGCATCATTATTGGGCCTTTCCTGGTGCTGCCACCGAAGCGTGACTTCCCGGATTACTACATTTTGATTACACAACCCATTTCGATGAAGCAGATTGAAACCAAGATCAAGAAGGAAAAGTATAACAGCCTTAGCGATCTCAAGACGGACGTCGACCTGATGTTCTCCAACTGTCAAACGTACAACGAAGAAGCGTCGCTGCTGTACCAGGACGCGCAGACACTACAGGTGAGTTTACTTAACCCCCTCTCCCTCTTCTTTGCCCTGCCAATGGAATGACTATATACTGACCAACATTTCAGAACTTCTTCCACGACGAAATGGCAAAGGAGCTCGAGAAGCATCCCGGCCTCAAGGAGCTCGAAGCGGACGCAGGTAGCAAAGAGGCATCTGTGGCACCGAGCACAGGCGCAGCGACGCCACAGACATCAGCAAGCGGACCGACCAGGATCAAGCTCATATCTTCTTCGTCGGCGGCGGCGGCCAAGGAATCAGCCCCGGCTTCAGCGAACGGAGGCGGTAGCGACGCGGAGTAGGGGGCGAGCGGACGAGCACGGGGGACGATGTGTATGCAAAAGGCAGAGAGATGGCGTTCCTGGTGTTTTTCTTTTTCTTTTCTAGTTTTTCTCTTACTTTGGTTTTGACACTCTGGCGGACACTGGAAGGATCAAAGGGGATCAATTAGGGGGATTCGGATGCGGGCCAGCATTCTTCCAACACACACAAATACCAGGATGCTGATGAAGAGGGAAGAAGAGACGGGGTGGGGGAAGCGAAGACGAGAAGGCGAGGCGATGCAGCATGTCCAGCTTTGTGTGCTGTGCCACGCTGTGGCGTCTAGCATTAGAGTGGTGGCAGGCAAGGTGTAGTGTATTGTAATAGATGTGTACATGCAACAATGCCAGAGACGTAAATCGATCAATGGATGGTGGGTCGTGGTTGGGTAAGGTATGCTTGCTATGCTGCTGTGCCATGTGAGGATGGCCTATATGTAGTCGGCGGTAGTCCGTGATGCGGAGCGAGTGCTGCTGGGCTGTTGTGCAATGTATGCCACGTCAATGCTCATGTCGACTAGGTAGCTCATGATCACTGGTCATTCCCTCCTGACGTGTGGCCAGTCGCTCTTGGCCACTGCTTGAAGTCAACAGCAGCGAGGGGCAGGCAGGACGAGGCAAGGCGAGGAAGGTGTCGTCAGCAGAGGAGGGAAAAGCAGGAGGCTGGGACCTTATTTTGGGGGCAGGTGGCCGGACGGGCGGTAAACAGGGGGCAGGAAACAGGGACAGGGGCCCGCACTCAGCGCAGAAGGAAGAGCACACACCACGGCAATCTCTTTCCTTGTTTCCCAACTGGGGGTCGAGTGGACGAGAGCAGGCCTGTCAACGTCGTCGGGCTGCTGTCGCTGAGCCTTACCCTTGCTCTCTCTCTCTCTCTCACACACACACACTCTGTCTCTCTCTCTCTCTCTCGCTCACCAAACTTTTTCAGTATCATCAGCGTCAGCAGCTTCATCTTCATCAGCATCCTCCCCAGCAGATTTGCATCTACCGTGCCGGCGCGTTCCTGGACAATGGCATTGTGCACTACGCGATAATACGCCCCCCCCCTTTTACGTCCTCGCCCGCCTTACAGCAGCAACATCGTCCTTGCTGAAACCGCCCCGCCTGCTGCACCTTCGCGGGCCCCTGCAGCCGCCCAATCAGCTCTTCATCGCAAAGAGCTCAGAAGCCATAGGCAGACGACATAGTCACCTCACTCAGGGTGTAGACTCTTCAGCAAGAGAGCTTCAGTCTCCGGCACTTTCAAGTCGGCAGACGAAGATCGTCCGCCATGGCTGAGCGGGAAGGTCGCTACCGGCGCGATGCCGCGTCCGCCGGCCCCGATGACGATGATGACGACTCTTTCAGCGACAGCTTGTCTCCGAGCCCGCCGCCTGTCAAGAAGAGACGCAGTCCGCCACGCGACCGCCCTGCGCCGGTGCCAATGCCGGTGCCAATGCCGGTGCCGATGCCGGCGCCGGAGCCCGATGTGCGCGAGAGGCTACGCGCAGAGGAGGACAAGTTTCGGAGGAGTCCTCTTGTCGGGGGCGGCTCGAGAATGGATGCTGCCAGTCCGAGGGTGGACCGCTACTCACCGCGTGTTGATGGACGCAGGGAAAGCCGCGCCGACGGTAGGAGGGAGAGCAGGCTTGCCGGTGCCGAAAGTCGACTCGATGGACGAGACAGTCGGATGGATGGCCGCGATAGTCGGGTCGATGGAGGGCATCGGGACTCGAGGAGAGACAGCCAGCGCGAGCGGGATCGCGACCGCGACCGGGATCGCGAGAGGGACAGGGACAGAGAAAGCCCGCCGCCATTTTCGACCAAGAGGCAAAGCATTACGGATCGTCTGAGGAACTCATGGAATGCCCGTAAGGATGGTGCCCGCGACACGCCTCCCCCGCCCAACGCCTCCCTCAACAGGCCGCCCTCGCGAATGCATTCGCGCCGGTCCTCGAGTGCCGCTGCACCCTCTCCTCCAGGACCTTCCTCCCAGCGACCGAGTCCCATCGCCAAGGTCCGCGAGTGGCTCGACACCTGCAACGGCGACCATGGGACACACTGCCACGGCGATCCAGGCGGGCCGGCAGCGCCTCACTCGGATTCAGAGGACTCAGACCAAGAGTCTGTCCTGCCGCCGCGAGGACCAGGCGGGCCGCCTACATACAGGCCCATCTGGCTCATTGACGCTGTCAGCCGCCGCCTTGTGCGGGCTCGCGCCCAGGACCGTTACATCGCCCTGAGCTACGTCTACGAGAAGACGCCCGCGCAGACCGCTGCCTCTGCCCACCGCCCCCGCGACGCGCGTCGGGAAAACGTGGACATGTTGACCGCCACGATCGATGATGCTTCAATGCCCCAAGCCATTGCAGATGCAATCTGGCTCACCCGCAAGTTGGGTATCCACCACCTCTGGGTCGACCGTTTCTGCATCGTGCAGGACGACGACCTGGAAAGGGAGGAATATCTTCGCAACATGGCATACGTTTTTGCCAATGCCTACCTTGTCGTCGTGGCTGCTGCCGGCGAGGATGCTGATACGGGCCTCAGCGCCCTCGTCCGTCCTGGCGGAAAGGCGCCGCCGCCTGTGCCCAAGGCTGCCTTGGGCCCACCAGGCCGCAAAGGCCACGAGGACATGCTCATGGACACACGCTGGCGTGACCGTTGCTGGACCATGCAGGAAGGCTTCTATGGCCGGCGTGCCTTGTTTGTCTTCCAAGATACCATGACTTGGGAGTGTCACTGCGACACGTGGAACATGGCTGGTGAAGGGCCCATAGCTGCTGCCGCGGCCTCGCCTGCCGTGGCCAAAGTGCCTGGCCTGCAGCGCATGCTCAGCTTGCGCTCATCGTCTGCTCCCAGTGGCCCGGCACGCCACCTTCACCGTAAGTGCACAGCTCGCGTGTACCCGGCTGCGCTAGCGTTCCGTCACACGCCTTGGCCTGATCTGGACGAGTACGCTCGCATATGCATGGACTTTTCTGCCCGGCGCCTCGGCAATATCCAAGATACCCCAGATGCCTTCCGCGGCTTCACCACGGTTCTGGCACGTACCTTTGCTGGCGGTTTCGTCTGCGGCATGCCGGGTCCTCTTTCTCGACGCCGCCCTTCTCTGGCGGCCTGCCGCCACCATACGTCGACGTCAGCTGGTTCCCACCATGTCCTCCGGCGGCATGCCGCCAGTCCCCAGCTGGAGCTGGCTGGGCTGGTTCTTCGATGGTGCGGCAGCCGACATGACACTCTGGCGGGCGGCCGCTGACTATGTCCTCGAGGCCGGCTCGGGCGTGACACGCAATGGCAAGGGTGCTGGGGGCCCTGGTGAACGTGAAGGCGAGCCGAAGCGTCGGTACCGGTCAGCCAACTCCTTCCGTCTCCGGACACGACAGCCTTCCACATTACGGACCGGGCAACGACAGCGCAGGTCCGCAACGACGGCATGCGGTTTCGCAACACCCGCCATCATCGCAAGGGCGGTTCGGGCCTGCGCTCGGCTGGAGCAAGAGCACGAGCACGGGCGGATTCCGCCATACGAGCGACCCCGGCCGCCGTGTTCCGATACCCCATCCCGCTGGCGAGCAACGTGCCGGCTTCCGAAATGCCATTGGCGGCGGAGAAGCAGTCTACCTGGAACGCTGCTGTCTTAGCACACGAGGGCCATGCTCGAAGTAGAATTGCAGCACGTGCCGCCAAGTCCGCAGGGCCGACGGCATTCTCTCGCATTGGAAATTTGCTTGCGCCCCGTTCAGGGCGTTGGGGTGGCACGCTGCGCAGCCATGACTCGTGGCTCGGAGTGCAAGGGGCCAACTACGAGGGCGAGGAAGGCGGCGTTGAGGTCATAGCCGTCAGCGAAGGGAGCGAGCGGCAGGGCCTCGGCAGCGACGTTTGGGGCCTTGGGTGCGACGTGGAGGATATCAAGGCGAGCGCTGACCAGGATGGCATCGTTGAGTTTGTGAACGTCCTGTGGGTAGAAAGGGTGGGCGGCGTCTGCTATCGGCGGGGCGTTGGGCATGTGCTGCGTCGCGCTTGGGAGGTCTTTGGCCGGGAGAGGCTCGATATCCTCTTGGGCTAATAAGAAGATGTCGTCTTCTTAGGGTGAGTGGTGTTGTAAATCTTGGATGAACGAATGTAGGATAGGGATTGATATACCCTGTGTAGATAGGAGGGAACAGCGTTGTGAAGCTTGTATTTGGTCAGGCTCTATGCAGTCGGTAAATTGGATAGCCGTGTGGCTGTGGACGTTACGGCCTAACGATATCACATTGCACATACGTTTCAGCACTTATTGCAAGAAGTAGATCGAAATGCGCGCGAGAGTCTGGGACGTTGTGTGTCATGCCGATCAAGTCCCACCTGCTGCTTGCTTGCGTGGGAATTAGTGCCCATGTCCTCTCCAAGTACGAAAAAGTTGCCTAGGACATCTTCGTGCAGTTGACCGCCCATGATAGCATGGCAGGCAAAAAGGCAAAAAGGAAGTTGTTCGCACCAGGTTTCGAACCTGGGACCTTTCGCGGATCACACGTTGTGATGTGAGGCGAACGTGATAACCACTACACTATGCGAACCGCTTGTGATTGATGATTGGGAGACCGGGTTCTGCGTTCATGACTCACAGAACTCGAAAATAACGCAGACTTCGACGTCGTGTTGGTGGGGTGCAGCGGATCCAGCACGGTCATTTGCTCCGCAGCGCTTAGAATGAGGACCATGGAAGGAAGACTTTGGTTTTGGAATCAGCCGGGAGACGTTCGCGAAAGCAGGACCCAGAGTAGGGGGAAGAGTAGAGGGAAGCCTTGCACCGTTCACCTTTTTCGCAAAATCATCCGGTCGATCGTTTCGTTGGTTGCAACCTCTTTCCTCCGGGCAGGATCCCAGTGAGGGCTTAAAGCGGCGTGGAACAGACGAACCGGAGCGGGACATAAACGTGCCCCACGACGACAGCAAACTCTCGTCACGCACCTCACTCGCTGTTCACAAGTCGCCTCTTCGGCACAGCACGCACACGTCTCCCACGATGACACGATTCAGACCTTGCATCGACCTGCACGCGGGCCAGGTCAAGCAGATTGTGGGCGGCACCCTCGACAGCACGACGACGGCCCTGCAGACCAACTTTGTGTCGCCGCACCCGCCGGCGCACTTTGCCAAGCTGTACCGGGACCATAACCTCACAGGCGCCCATGTTATCATGCTGGGGCCGGGGAACGACGTTGCCGCCAAGGAGTCGCTGAAGGCGTGGCCTGGCGCTTTGCAAGTCGGCGGCGGCATCAACGACAAGAACGCAAGGGAATGGATTGACGCCGGCGCGGGATAAGGTACACTTTTTCTTTTCCAGAACCCCCTCCTACACACACGAGTCGACTGAAGAGGACAAGGAGGAGGAGGAGGAGGGAAGAGGGGGGGGGGACAATGGCAATGATGGGGGGAGCGCTAACGCATGGTAGGTTATCATCACGTCGTTTCTCTTTCCCCGAGGGCAGGTATAGCCAGGAGAGGCTCGATGCCGTGCTCCATGCGCTCGGCGGCGACAAGGAGCGGCTCGTCATCGACCTCAGCTGCCGCCGGCGCGGCGACGACCGGTGGTTCGTGGCCATGAACAAGTGGCAGACCATCACAGACATGGAGGTCAACGCCGAGAGCATCCGGCAGCTGGAGCCCTACTGCTCCGAATTTCTGATCCACGCCGCCGACAACGAGGGCCTGCAGAAGGGCGTCGACAAGACGCTCGTGCAGAGGCTGGCCGAGTGGGCCAGCATCCCCGTAACGTACGCCGGCGGCGGCCGCCACCTCGAGGATCTGGATGCCGTCAAGAGGCTCAGCGACGGCAAGGTCGACCTGACCATCGGCAGCGCTCTCGATTGTTTCGGGGGCAACGGCGTGAAGCTCGAGGAGTGCGTGCAGTGGAACCGACAACAGCCCGAATCCGGCGCTTGAAGCTGGTAGCTGGTTGTCTGGCCTCGTCGCACAGCTGGGAGGCGGGGTATGACAGCCTTTGGTTGCCGTGGTTGTGACGCTTGCGTTTGCCTGCGTCGAGCTGCGTGACGATGACGAGCGTCAGACGCTTGTTGGCAAAGAAAGGCAAAAAAAAAATCGTCGATACGAGAGAGAGGGGGGGGGGAAGCTACGGTGTTTGATTCCAAAACAAAGCCGAGCTAGCGATGACCTGCAGTAGCTGGTGCAGGACAAGGCAAATCCATCGGGTCGAACCTTGGAAGAGCCCAGACCAGGAGCTGGATGTGCAGCTGCTTGCATGCCAAAGTCCGTCAGACTTGTATGGCAAAGCCGCTCGGATGTCGTGATTAGCGCGCGGGGCAGCCAGGCGAGAGGATTCAGATTTAGATGGGTTAAAAAGGTCCCCATGTAGTGGAGGAGAAAACGGCGTGTTGGGAAGACGCGTATTTACGCGACTTGGTGGGGGCAGTAGGTATTCGATAGATACCTGGGTAGATACCTACCTACCTTACCTAGGTACCTGAGGCAAGTCGTGTCGAATGCTCTGCTGCATGCTCAATTGAGCCTCGACTCGAAAATTCAATCTTCACGAGCAAAGCATAACAGTAGCAATGTGCCAACAATGTCGGCAGGGATGATGATAGCTCGCTCAACAAAGCAGCTGAAGGGCACACAATCGCGCCATGTGCGTTTGCTTGCTTCTGGTCCGTCCACCCCCCGGCTAGCTACAGCCCACTGGCGGTGCGGACGCTGCAGTGATCCATGACGCAGCAAGGCCTCCGAGGCCTGACTCTCCCAGTGGATAGGTGGACGGCCCAGCGGTTGACAGGCGCTAGGGCGTCGCAGATAGGTGGGCACGTGCCGTAGTCTACCTCTGATTCCCTGCTACATGCACCCAGTCTGTAGTATCGCTGCTGGGATGCCACCGTCGTCAGGGCAACCTATGCGGCAGTCCCCCCTGTGCCTCCTTCTCGCCTGTTTGTTTACCGTCATCACCCCGCGCTCCAATCATCCGACCGGGCGCACCAGCTCCTCCCTCAAGTGCCAACCGGCCCCCCCCTCTTGCTGCTGCTCGTCCTAAAACAACATAACAGACCCGCGGGCACCACACCAACCACATTTCGCTTCTTCCTCTCACCACTTGCCAGGAACGCTGTTGATATCATTCTTCCGCTATAGCGGTATTGCGATTGTCTGGCCCGTCTGTCGACTTGCCGTTTTTCACTTCTCCCATCCTGACAGGACCATTCGCACCTCGCAAGCCTTTCCAGCATTCCAGTCGGCCGCTATTGCCTCGCGCGAGTCGATTCTCGTTCCGAAAACCCCTTGCGACCTGACCACCTCGGCCCACCAGCATCGATACCTCTGAGAGGTCGCCATGACATCGTAGCCCACAATGGAGAACGAGGAACCCGTGAGTGCTGTGCCGTTACCCTTCGTTGTCCCTTTGGCTCTCGGTTGAAGATGGCCCCCTGAACCCCTTGGCTGACCTCCCTCAGGTGCACCCTTTGCGCATCTCCAAGAGCAGCTCTGTCGTCTCTTCCCCCAACAAGATGATGGCCAGTAGCTTGCCTCGCCCGCTCTCTGAGCTGTCGCCTTCCGACACAAGGCGAAACTCTCCTAGCTGGAACCAGAACCAGCAGCCCACAAAGGTGAGTCCTGTGCCCCATGAGTGTCTGAGACAGTACGAAAATAAAGGCCACTCGAGCTGACAACGATTTCCAGAAAATGGCCTTGAACCAGGACTCATCTCCATTCCAGTCGTCCCCACTGGAAACTGCCTCGTCGCCCCGCCTGTTCTGGCAGAATCGCAACCTCAACTCCATCAGCACCGACGGACTCTACGGACGATCTGGCTCTCCTTCACCCACCCGTCGTTCCTCCATCGAGCGCCTGCAGAAAGCTTCTCGCGTCAAGAACAGCAACATCCTCGCCCTCGAGCAAAAGCTGGAGTACGACCCTACACGCCTACCTCAGATCGAGCGCCCTCTTGCTAAGGTCCAGGGAAATGCCTTTGGCGCTTCTGGCATGAGCGGTCTTCGCTCCGAATCCGACCGAAGCGGCTTCACTCATTCTCGTTCCGACAGCAAGACAAGTATCCCCATCTACAGCCCAACATCGAGCCCAACCAAGGCCAACGCTGCCGCCCAGTCCTACTTTGCTCCAATGTCGGACGCCGACACGACCAACCCGCCTCGCACCCCCAGCAAGGACCAGGCCTCCCCCATCAAATCATCTCTCTCCACCACCAAATTCAGGTCGAGCGTCGACCAGGACAACGGCTTCTGGTCCGAGGACAACTCGTGTGACGACCGCGAGCTTCCTAGTGGACGAGCCCTTCACCGTCATGCGACCAAGAGTGTTACTTTTGACGCCGCGCCTCCACAGATCAACGAATATGAGATGGCAACGCCTGACATCTCTTCCATCGGCACAAATTCTCGCGAGGGTAGTTTCGAGTCCAACGAGGACGAGATGGAGGACCATCTGCACCACCGCTTCGGCGACCACGATGCGGAGGACAGTTTCGACGCTTCGCTCGAAGATACGGATAAGACGCCTGTTGTCGGCCCAGATGACTGGAGGCAATCTGCCACGCGTGATGATGACCCCTTCGAGAGCAGCCCCATGCCCGAAGCGCGCCCTCATCAATATGCTTCCAACAGGCCGGCCCACTTGCGAACCGATTCTGCCAACTCGGCAGGGTCCGACCACCGTCCGCTGCCGCCTCTCCCTGGCCAGATGACGCGTCGTGATTCTGTGCAGTCTTCTCCTGGACTGTCTGCCACGGCCGAGAGGATGCTGGGCTCACCTAGGAGCCTGCCCTCGCCCCCTCCTGCACTTGCGAGCAAGTCAGAGATCCAGAACATTGGCAATGGCAAGATGTCTCTTGAGGAGCGACTGAAGCTTATGATGCTGTCCGACGATGTCAAGTCGGCTAATGAGCAGCAGAGGGAGCGCCGTCTTCGTCGCGGCGTCCAGCGCGACCGTCTCCAGAGCCCCACGCCCGACCGTGAATCCATCGCCTCAAGCATGCTTGAAGCTGATGAGCAGGATGACACCATCGGCGATCTTTCTGGTCTCGGTGATTACGAGCTGCCGCAGCGCATCTCGCGCGAATCTATCCTGCGTCGTGTGAATGGCAACCAACAGTCGCCAGGAAGAGACTCAGAGTACCAGTTCTCTTCACCGCCTCCGAGCTCGAGCCCTGAGCGTGGACCTGATCGCCGCCTTGCTTATGATCCTGATGTTCCGATTCCCTCTACCGAGGATCCTGGACAGGATGACGCTGAGATGCTCGATACAGAGGATAGTGTTATCATTCATCGAGACGTGCACAGTCAGGACAGAGACAGCGAAGATCGGGACGATGCGGATGGCGACTATGATTCCATCACAGACTTGTATCACCGCGACGACTCTCGGTTGACGGACCGCGATGACGATGAGGCTAGCCAGTACTCCGACGATCAGAGGTTTAACAGCAAGGATCCTGAAGTCCAAGAAGTCAAGGTCAAGGAGGTTCAAGTCGTCGAAAGCGATGAAGAGGTCACGACACCACGTGCTGCAAGCCCCATGGATCACAACAAGGTCATGTCTGAGGCTGTCCTGGACCACGTTGAGCAGAAGTCAGTCGAAGTACAGCAGGCTGCGCCAGAGCCCCTAACGGACAAGCCCTCTGAGGCAGTGGTGCGCGAGGAGAAGGCCGCCACAAGTTCTGGGCTGCCAGAATTCAAGAGCAACGATTCCGAGAACCTCTTTTCTAAGGGCTTGTCGACATACATGCTACCCAGACCTGACGAGGTGACTCCTCAGGTCGAGGATCTGGAGCCGCCCCCGAAGATGACGGATGCCCGCGCTTTCCTACAGCGCCCTTATACTCCTGATCAGCTATCGAAACCTGAGTACGATGGGTCGGGCTGGGGAGAGCCCGATGAGGAAGAATTTGACGAGCCAGGTACACCAGACTCTGTTATCCACCACCCTGTATCGGACGAGGAGGACCTGGAGGAGATCGTGGAAGAAGAGGAAGAGGCCATCTCACCAGTCGTTCCCGAGCGACAGGCAACTATCAAGGCGTCCGGCTCCAAGCTCAAGACCCGCCCTTCAGCGACCCCCTCAGACATTGTCTCGATGCGAGATGCTCGGCGCCAGGTCAGCCGAGAGGTACCTGAGATTCCTCCCATTCCCGAGCGCCACCGCAACCGGATTTCCAGAGACTTCGACGCCGAACCCGAGGCTGACACTGGTGACGATTTCCTGGAACGACACCCCAGCTTTAAGAAGCGCAGTCTGACATTGGATCTCGACCTGGGTCTCAGCCTTGACCAGGACTTTGAGCGCGTCATTGAGGCACAAAAGGTGGCATATGCCCAAGAACCCCTAAAAGCACCCTCCTTCACAACCAGCAGCCCCAGTAGACAAGCGTCTAAACCACCTCCATCCATCAACACCAATCCAACCGAAACTTGTATGACAAATGCTAACGTAACTTCTCGCCGTCAGCGTGGCTACCTCATGCGGCAGAACACGAAGCTCGTTACTGCCAGCGATAAGCAGACTGACGATTACTGGATGACCAAGTCGGCCGGTAACTCGCCCGTCAAGAAGGAGCGTCCCCAGACGTGGACTGTCGAGCCGTGGAACAGCAAGCCCAAGCAGAGAAGTGTTCGGAAGCGACATGGTGCGAGCGGGCCGGTCCCGCCGCTGCCTGGTCAAGAGAGTAATGCTCGTCTCAGCGGCAACACGGACGATATGAACCCCGAATTGGCGACTGAAGAGAGCGGTGAGCGCGGCAGACTTTTCGTCAAGGTTATGGGAGTAAAGGATCTGGACCTTCCCATTCCTAGGAGTGAGTATTTCCGTCTACGCCCGCGAAGCACAATTCTAACCTTGAATAGATGAGAGGTCCTGGTTCAGTCTCACTCTCGACAATGGCGTTCACTGTGTGACGACGGCCTGGCTCGAGCTTGCGCGCAACGCCCCCATCGGGCAGGAGTTTGAGCTGGTCGTGCCTAATGATCTCGAGTTCCAGCTGACTCTGAATGTCAAGCTTGAGAAGCCCGCAGCGCCCAAGAAGGTCATCCAATCCTCGCCCACCAAGGTTACAAAGCCAAAGACGTCAACCTTCAGCAGAGTGTTCGCTTCGCCCAAGAAGCGTAAGGAGATGGAACTCCGACACCGCGAGGAAGAGGAACGTCAGGCAGCCCAGCAACGCGAGGCAGCACAAGCACGACAGATCAAGGCAGCCCCAACCTCATATGATCTCTTATCGCCACTGGCCGCGGAGGATGGAAGCTTCGCTCGTTCCTACGTCTGCCTCAAGGAGCACGAGTCTCGCTGCTACGGCAGGCCATACCTAGCCGAGGTTGCCTGCTTCAACGAGTGGGCTACAGAGGAGGCTGGCTTTGCTTCCAGCGTGAAGAGCAAGCGCGGCAACACTGCCGTTGTCCGGAAGGCGCCTTACAAGATCGGCAACCTCGAGCTTCAGCTTCTCTTCGTCCCTCGCCCCAAGGGCGCGACAGATGAGGATATGCCTAAGAGCATGAACTCGTGCATTCGTGAGCTCAAGGCTGCTGAGGAGCGCTTGTCCCGCAACTGGGAGGGCAATCTGAGCCAGCAAGGTGGTGACTGCCCGGTATGTTCACTTGACATGTCTTGAAGTATGGAACCACGAACTAACAATCTACAGTACTGGCGTCGCCGCTACTTCAAGCTGGTTGGCACCAAGCTGACTGCTTATCACGAATCAACACGTCAACCCCGTGCCACTATCAATCTCAGCAACGCCAAGCGTTTGATTGACGATCGCCGAGCTCTGGTCGAAAAGGAGACGCTCGGCAAGGGTGGCCGCCGTCGCCGATCCGCCTTCGCCGAAGAGGAGGAAGGCTACATGTTTGTTGAGGAGGGCTTCCGCATCCGCTTCAACAATGGCGAGGTCATTGACTTCTATGCCGATACAGCCGCAGACAAGGAAGGCTGGATGAAGGCACTGAGTGACGTGGTCGGGCGCGGCGAGTCGGGCTCCGATGATGATGTCAACCGCAGCAAGTTGAAGGGCAAGTGGTGCGACCTCATCCTTAAGCGCGAGGAGGCGATCAAGAAACGTGCTGCGAGCGGCGGTCGTCGTACGCACTCGAGGACGAAGAGCACGTACAACTAAGCCATCCTCGGTTGTTGCGCCTTCCTTTACTTCATCCTTCTTCACGACTGGACGAGACTGCGATGATAAAAGGGAAACATGATCTGATGACTACAGAGAAGCGGTCATCTTACGGGTCAGCAATGCCCCATCTATTTTCTAGGGATCACCGTGCTCAGCCGAACCCTTGAGAACAAAAAACCAACGACGCCTTGCGCGCGGTGCTCTCTTCATTTTACTTTGTTTAATCAGTTTTTTTTTTTCTTCCTGTTCCTTCTTTCCCGGTATGTTAGGACAGGGCGTTCGGGTGGCGTTCCGGCATGGCTCATGGATGAGGAAAGGGATGGAAACGGTGTGGCGCCGGGGGGGAGACGGACGAATGTCTTTCTTCCGTTCGGCTTTAGGTCATTGTAAAAATAGGAAAACTACATATTTCTGTCACTTGCTAGCCAATGCAGAGTGTGAACGTATGAAGTTGACTGCTCTGCTTTGAGATATGTGTGTTTGTGTGTCTAGCCCTACTGGGCACCCTGACGGCCTTGATGGTTGTGCGCGAGATCAGTCACGAGAGCACGCTCTGACGAGGCTGTTCAGACAAGAGTGGTCTTGGGCGGTTCAGTCAGAGGACTCAGCTGGTCGTTGTCGTGGACAGGCTGTGAGAGCCGTTTCGTTGCAGATACGCTGACGATCATTGTCGTTTGATTGCCTAGAAAGCAACAGTATGGAGAAGCGTATCTTTCAGACCTTACAGACCTATCTTTCGCCAGCGGCAAGCCACCAAACTCGAGAGGAAAGGGGGCAAACAGGGCGGAAACAAGAGCCTGAACGGAGGGGTCAAGCGGGCAGCCTTTCTAAGAGCAGACGCATCCAGAACAAAGTTACTCAGGCTCATCACATTGTCTAGAGCGTCACAGTCTGCGATTCAGCACTGAACCACGGGTCACGACATGTCAAGAACATCAAGGGCACGCACGCAGCACAGAGGGGGGGGCGTCGGGGTCGTAGATGAAACTGACTTGCTTGCTATCCAGTTCGAGATGGCCGTTTTTTGTTTTCGAAGTTCCGACGTCACCGAGCCACGCCAATAAACTATCAAGTCGCCGAACACCGTCCCGATCGCGTCGTAAATAAGCCTGCACTCGGAAACATGACTTTACTCCTCCCGGTAGGCCTCGAGCTCGAGCTCGAGCTGCCGGATGCGCTCGCTCTGGTCCTGGGAGCCGCCGCTGGGCGCGTTGATCTTGCGCTTGAGGCTGTCGACCTCGGAGGCCAGGTGTGTGATGATCTTGGTCTGCTGCTCCAGAAGCTGCTTGATCTCGGCCAGGTGTGTGTCGCCGGACGACGAGGTGGCGGCAGCTGCGGGGCTCGCAGACACAACTGGTGCCGCAGCAGGGCTCGGGGCGGGGGCGGAGAAGGTCTTGGTAGGAGGCGGCTGCGACGTGACTGGTGACCTGGCCGGCGGGGAGGCGGGTTTGGCCTGCGCGGCTGGCGTGCTGACGTTGACAGGGGGCTGGGGCTTGGCTTGCTCGGACCGGATAGGAACGTTGGTGCGCGGCTGGGGTCTCTGGACCTGCTCGAAGCTCGAGTCATCGTCGTCGCTGCTCTCCTCGGCGGGCTCGTTATCCTTGAACTTGTTGGCCATGTTAGACATGGAGTTCTGCTGTTCCTTCATAGAAGGAGGCGGCGATCGAACGGCAGGCTGCGCAGGCTCAGGCTCCTTCTTGGGCTCAGGCTTCGGCGCAGGCGTCGCGGCGACGGGAGCCGCGGGGGGCTTGTAGTCAGAAGCAACTTCCTTCGGCGCATTGCCCTCGTAGATGCTCTCCAGGTCAATCTTGGAGGGGATGCCGTCCTTGCCATCAATCCACTCCTTGGAAGAGACGGCAGGTTTGCTGCCGAAAGCGGGAGGGAAAATGTCCGACTGAAAAGTCTCGGCCCTGCGGGGAACGGTGAAAGAGATGGGTTCAATGTAGGAGTCGTTGACCGTCTTGTATGCGCGCATGACCTCGTTCTCATGGACCTGAAGAGTATTAGACAAGTCCGCTGACGCCCGATGAGCTACTCACGTTGATACCACGCCTGGGAACAAAGGCAATGCCGCGCTGAGGCTCAAGAGACTTGTACTCGCTGAGGAACTCGAACTTGTCGTTCTGGTATTCAAAGTAGCGAATGTTGCCATCACTGTGGATGTCGTCAGCATACGGGGATTGGTCATGTAGACGGTTGGTCTCGTAAACGGCGGGAACTTACCCCTTGCCGGCAAGGTACAGGCAGTTGGAGCCGTCGTCCCAGAAAGGCATGCAGACACCCGAGATGGAGTCGAGCATGGTGAAGCCGCCAATGGGGTCATCACGACCAGGCTCCCACAGGGCAATTTGACGCTCGCTCATACGCGAGAAGCCCGTGGTGGCGAAGCGGTTGTGTTCACCCAGCCAGACAGTCCTGCTGTTCTTAGCGCCAGCGTGGCCGGGCGCCTCGTGAACGGGACGCTCTTGACGCACGTCCCAGACACGGATCTTCTTGTCGCGGGAGGTCGTCACGAGCTGGGAGCCGGCGGCGTTCCACGACAAGCTCTGGACAATGTCGCCATGCTGCAGGGTGTGGGTGTTCTGGCCAGTGCTGATGTCCCACAGCTTGATGGTGAAGTCACCAGAGGCGGAGGCCAGGATGTTGTCGGCAGCGGGGTTGAAGAGGACCTGGCCGACCTTCCTCGAGTGGCCGCCAAGCTTGCTCACGGGGGAGACGTCGGCGGGCTCTTCGGCATCGGTGTAGAGGGTGAAGTTATCGGGGACCTGCCAAATGAAGACCTTGCCGTCCTCGGAAGCAGAGGCGATGATGCGATCGTTGAAGGGGTTCCTGTGGAATCAAAGTCGAACATCAGCACTGCGCCCAGGTCGCGTGCGCCTGTATGGGGATGGGTGCGCCGTACCAGTCGGTGTCAAGGACGGTGGCCGTGTGGCCGCGGAACAGGGGAATCTGGTCAGGCAGCTTGCCCTTCTCCTCGAGGGGAATGACAGCGAAAGCGCCGCCACCGCCAGCATCCCAATTGACCGAGAGGTATTCGGGATTGGCCTGGGCAGACGTCCTGGTCAGCAAGGCATTCAAGTGCAGCGGGGCGACAAGCGCGCTCTTCAGCGCAGCGACATCGTACCTTGACTAGGTTTGTATCCCAGGCATTTCGGCTGATATGAAGGTTGTCATAGCAAAATTCCTTCCGGGTCGGCTTGCCAAAGACGTGTCCTGGTGAGAGCATAGAGCCTAGGTCAGCTTGCGACGGAGAGGCGACACAGAGCACGAAAGAGAGGGGAGGGAAGACCAACGGTACTTCGACGCTCGGACGAAGCGGCCTGCCATCGGATCGATATTGCAATGGCGTAGTGCTAGAAGAAGCTCAGATGTGTGCCCAGGGGCTATGGGATGGAAGTCCGAGGGCTGGGCGGAGAGC
>NW_003315026.1:897647-911574 GCF_000150825.1 Verticillium alfalfae VaMs.102
GCAGGCGGGCAGATGTCCCACTATTAGTCTCCAGCGGAGGCCGGCCCACTGAAACCAAATTGCCCAGCTGCGCCACGAGGCCTGATAGGACAGGGATGCTTCCTACATTATGCCTTGGGTTGCATCACGTGATGGGTGCCTTCTCACGAGCGAGCTCTCCGTGTCCGAAATGGCTTCAGACCTCCTACTTAGGCACTGTCCGATGGTGTTTTCCTTCCAGACACCAGACCAAAGACAAAGTCGTCGAATTCAGCGCTCGAGGCATCTTATCACGACTACGATGTGAGCTGTCCTAGAGAGATGACTACCAACGCTGCAAACGAGCCAGACACACACTGCGCCTATATTTAGATTCGTCAACGTTCAAAGCGACGTCAGCTCCAGAAGGCTGTGGCAATCTGGCGAACTCCACTTCTATCCCAGTCGTCTGGCTTGGTTCTTGGCCGGCCGTACACAATGCATTTGTTGCCGCGTCAGTAAGAGTCGAGCTTCCAAGCAAGACTGGATACAAATACGAAAGTCGGGCGCAGAGCCGCCACTCAATTCCATTATCAGCATACCATATTCGTTATCCACTTCCTTCATAGCAAAGGCTATGTCTTCATCAGAGGCGGTTTATAATGACCAAATTGACACGCTACAAATGAGCTAGCCTGTAAATGCCTGGGTCAATCTGAGGAATGGAACTTACACGTGAGCAAAGGTGCTAGAAGCAATATGATGCACCCAAACATGGCAGCCTAGGTAGGGTATCAGCCCACGGACGGGAACAAGTACTTTTCAGTCATGTCTTTTTCTGAAAGCCACAAGAGCTGGGCTACCCAAGCGCTGCCCCTGGTTTCGTCAGGAGCTAGGATCAGAGACATCATGGAGAGAGAACCCGCCGGTTATGGCATCTCGCGCAAGCCAAGCGTGATTCACCAGGAACCGAATTGCTTTTTCTTTCCTTGCGGAATCACCAGCGAATGGTACGTACAAGCTACGCCAAGGGATAACCAGTTGTCACCAACCACAACCCAGCTTTGATGCATTCGCTTCGTCTTCGATCATAACGGACGGTTTGTCCTTCAACTCTCCGTGATACAACGATCGTAACTACTATGCAGCAATGGATCCCATCCTCGAGGACTGGTATCTTGGATCGAAGTAACCACAGCTGACGAACACTGAGCACTCACAAATGTACAGCAAAGACCGTAATCATTCCCACTCTGCTCTGATCAAACTTCACAAAAGACAAAATCAGCGGGCCAAATCCTCTACTCGTGGCGTGAGAGCAGCGCCGTCTGCGTCGCAGTCTGGGTCTTGTGAAATCGCCAGTGCTTGATTTTGCGTTCAAAAAGTTCGTCCAGTTCAGCAGCCGACCGTCCTTTGGTCTCGGGGATCAGGAACCACATGATCACAACAAACGGCGCGCCCAGGCCAGCATAGAACCAGCCCGTCTTAAGCTCCCAGCCCCACTCGTTGTCATTGACCATGTAGGGCGTCAGCACATTCATCACGACGCCCGCGACACATGTTGACGCCGCGCCGAAGCCTGCGGTGTAGGGGCGAAGACGTTGAGAGGAGATCTCGCCGATAAAGCCCCAGCCTGTCGCACCGTTGGCTGTCATGCCAATATCTGTTTGTAAGGTCAGCAACTACTGGGGCTGCGAAGGATACAGGACAGGTGCTTACTCCAAAGACAGGCGAAGAGGACAAGCAGGTATTCGGTCGCCTTCACCCGCGGAACCACGCCCAGAATGCCTATGGCTGTGCATGCCGCCCAGCACAGCGTTGAACCGCCGCATGAGATATTCCTCCGACCGAATTTGTCAGCCATCAAGATGAAGATCAAGTTGGCGGCAATGTTGATACCGGACGTGATGCAGGTCGCCTGGAACGGATCCTCCACACCGGCCTGCTGGAAGAAATACGATGCGAAGGTCGAGAAGAGGGTCAAGCCGATGAATTGCTGCGTCATGAGCGTCCACAGCGCCGTGAGGGTGCGTCTCCCATCGGTGCCCCTGAAAATGGACCACCACTTCTCGTTCCGAGAAGCCCGCGCCACCTCCATCTCGTGGTCCACAGCCATGACGAGCAACTGATACTGGTACTCAAGGTCGTAGTCCTTGATTTCCCAGTGCAGCCGGCGCAATGAGGCTTTCGCTCGCGACTCGTAGCCTCGGGTGACGCACCACGCTGGCGTCTCGGGCACGCACAGGAAGATGATGAGCATGAGCCCAATCTGCGCCCACTGCGTGTACACGGGCGTCAGCCAGTCGTCGGCATCGACCTTGGAGTGCACCTGCAGCGCCACGGGGGCGAAGAAGTTGCCAAGGCCGAACCAAAAGCTGTATGACATGAGGAGACCGCCGCGGATGCGCACGGGGGCTGTCTCGGCAATGTAAGTCGGGATGGTGCTCTGCAGACAGCCGACACCAAATGCCGGGAAAGGAGCTTGGCCACGAGCCAGACGGGCCACGAGCGGGCAAGCGATTCAGCGAGCACGCTCATGGCGAGCACGAACCAGAATGCGTACATGGCGGCCTTGCGGCCGAAACGTTCAGAAAGGAATGGCAGGGAGGTCATGCCAATAATCTGGCCGACTGACATGATGGATCCCCACGCACTCAAGATGGGCGACGCGAGGAACGGCTCGCCCGCATCGTTGGTCTCTGTCGCGAATTGCCTGACAAAACCCGGGTTGGCGACGATATTTCCATTCATGCTGGGCTCGGGTCAGCTTCTCAAATTCGCCAGCACGGAGGACAGCCAGCTCTACGCACCCGATCTGGTAGCCGTCCGTGGCCGCACTGAAGGCGACGAGGAAGCACGTCGCAGTGCAAACCTTGAACGCCTTGACGGTCTCCCACAGGCCGAGCGTTTCGAAGCCAGAGATGCCCTGGCCCTTGGCCGCGGCCTCCATGGAAGCCTCCTTGGCATCGAGCTTGCCCTGTTCTGCGACCTCACGGCGTTCAACGACGATGTTGTCGGAGAGTTGCCCCTCGAGGCCCGTAGCTGTTGTTTTTCCCGTAGCCATACTGAGATATTGGCAAGGCAGTGGTTGAAGAGCGTAGAACCTGCCGGAACTTGGATTTTGAGTATATCAGGCGGACGTGATAACGAACAGCAAGGCGGAGCCTATATGCTGATGATCATGAATGCAGTAAGTCTAGTTCACAGGCCCTCGGATTCGTGTGGCATTCTACCGATTCCCGAAGCTGGGGAGGGGACACTGCGTTCTCGGCACATGGCTACACAGCACGTTGTTGCTGGTTGAAAGCTCTACCATGTGGTTCTCCCCCGCTTCATCGACTGCCACAACGTCTGGGGTAAGTCGTCACGGTTTGCGGGGTGTCGTTTGGCGCTTCCACGATCGGTTCGTCAATTCGCCGATCTGTCCCCAGACCAGGGGCAATTTCGCCGATCAAATGGGGTCAGGTAGATGTGCGACTCAGAGCAAACTTGGGGTTCCGTTGGCCCTTCGGGCTCAGGAGCAGATGGGGCTGAAGATGTGGAATTCGGCAGATCGGTTTCGGTTTAAGAACAAGCAAGGGGCAAGCGTACTACGGAGTAAGACAGTTACTTGTGGCGTTCTAAAACTCCGGCTACTGAGGTGCGGACTCCAAGGCAGTTGGTGAATGGGACGCACGCACACACACATGCACAAAGCTAATTCTCCGCGGACTATTGATTTATCGGCTTCTCAGCCATATGCCGGGAACAGGAGATGATTGCCGTGAGTGGCAAGTTCTACCCTTGGCGCATATGATCCCTGCAAAGCATGGTGATGCAACTATCATACGGATCCTAGCCGTGGTGGTCATATAGCTTGCAAATCATCAGACGTATGAAGTTTGGCTTTCGGTGGACGTTGGCCCGGGCTGAATGGGCTGAGTGGTAACACAAGCGAGATTTACGGAGTTGATTTCCGAGTACGCGCAAAAGCAAGCGTGGTCACTCACATACGTGCAGCAGGAAGCCAGGGACTAGGGGTCGCGAACTCTCAAATGGAGAGTTCAGCACACGAGGCCTATGTCCAGAATATGGCCTGGCACGGTTCGATTAAACAAGCGAAGCACAAACGCCATGCTCATAAGAGAAGGGCTACTCCCTTCAGGGGGGTGTTCATATGCCAAAGATCGTAACAGGTCCTCTCTATGAGCTCTAAAGATAACTACGATGCTGCTGTATGTGTAGACAGAGTGGGTACATGATCCCGCACTCCTTTACTCGCCAGCGATGGGGCTCTCCTCTGGTGGCATCATGAAGGGATGGACCAGTGGCTTGGGTGGCCACGCGCCGAGGTTGCAAATACACTCAAACACATGCACGCCCGAGTTGACCACCCTACTTGCTTCCTCAGCCACGCGGTAATCACCCCGCAACTCAGAAGGAAGCGTTACAATAGCCGAGCAGCTGGGAGGCACGGTCAGCTCCATGCGGAACGCCTCACCCCGCTCCAGCGTCCAGGCAATGCTGACGAGTCCATAGGGGCCATCGAATGATGCCGACGCCCTCGTCAAGTTGCCGCCCGGTACAGGCCTCACGCGGACCGTCTTCCAGCCTGGCGTGAGGGGCGAGATGCCAGCCACAGACCCGTGCAGCCAGTCAGCGACGGCGCCGAGAGCATAGTGGTTGAAGCTCGTCATCTCGCCCGGGTTGATGCGGCCATCCGGCAGCATGCTGTCCCAGCGTTCCCAGATGGTGGTGGCGCCTTGGGTGACGGGATACATCCATGACGGGCAGCCTGTTTCGAGGAGCATGCGGTAGGCGAGCTGCGGCCGGCCAATCGAGGTGAGAGCGTGGGCGATGACGGGAGTACCTGCGAACCCCGTGCTGATATGGAACCGAGCCTTGCGTACAAGCTGGTCAAGCGTCAGGGCAGCCTGGGCGCGAGGGCCATCCTCGGCGGGATAGAGGCCGAACTGGACGGCCAGGGCGACGCCCGTCTGCGAAAGCGAGACCAAGTTGCCGTCTGGTGTGATGTAGCGTCGCTGGAACTGATGCCGCAGCTTGGCCGCCGCCTCGGTGTACTCGGAAGCGAGAGCGTCCTTGCCGAGTGCTGAGCAAAGGGAAGCAAATGTGTCGGTGACGTGGACGAGGAAGGCGTTCGCGACGAGGACACTGTCCGTTGACGCCTTGGCGGGGTCATCCGGGGGCGCGTTGGGATCTAACCAGTCGGCGAGCTGGAACTTGTCCGGGTTCCAGAGGCCGTCGGGAGCTCGCTCTACGCCCCGGTCGAGCCAGGCCTTCATGCTGTCAAACTGGCGCTCGAGGAGACTGTTGTCAGCGCTATGCTGGTAAAGAGCTTGAGGAGCGAGAACCGCAACGTCTCCCCAGATGGCTTGAGAGTTGGCCTCCCGTGGCCAGTTGGAGGGCATGGCTTCTGGCACGACAAGGGGCACAATTCCGTTTGCTTCTGGCGTGAGTTGTTCGGCAGGAGAACGTCCTTCGAGGCCAGCTCCCCAACATCCAAGTGTTTCGTAGAGAAAATTCGCGTCGGCGCGAATGTTGCAGATCCCGTCCCAGCCGACCTCTCGTCCCGCTGAGGACAGTCGGTGGTATGGACACAAAAGTTCCGCGCATGGCCAGACCCCGTTGCTGTGTAATTGGTTGACTGCGGAATTGGAGCCCTCGAAGAAGCCTTGTCTCTTCATATCCGTAAGAATAAACCAGGGCGTGGATGTCTTGGGCAGATGGATCGCCATCGGGCCAGCCTCGGCCCGGGCATTCCGGAACCCATGGAAAGGTGTAGCTGGGCGGCCAGTTTTGAAGCGTCTTCCCTGTAGCCCCCCGGACGATATCCGTGGCCTTTGCGATTCGAAGCGGCCGGGCCCCAAGCTCACCGTCCTCCATCACCTCGGCGTGACGGAGTGTTAGTTCCTGGCGTGTCCGATAGCCAACTTGGGAATGCGCAGCTTGCCCACGAGGTTCTGGCCGAAATCGAGAATGGTCTTGCCCCTTTTTGACTTGAAGACCGACTGGCAGGCGATTTGCTCTGTGAACCTGACGGGACCAGCATCCGGGGCTACGAGCCTGGAAGAGGGCTTGGCGATCGTCTTGGTGCCAGACTCGCCAGGCCAAGTCGCACCCGCCTCGTTCCAGCCGTCCGTCTCGTTTTGGAGGTCGTACACCTCACCGTCGTAGATTTCGCTAGTGGTGATGGCGCTGGCAGCTGCCGTCCAGGAGTTGTCCGTCACGAGCGTCCAGGACTCGGAGGTGCCAGCCAGCCCACTGCGTACCTCGAGCTGCGCGGCGAGGGCCAGCTCTTCGCCATAGCGGAAACGCTCGCCACCTCCGAAGCCAAGGCGTCCGGCATACCAGCCCTCGGCCACTTCGGCAACGAGTATGTTGGCCTGGTCGCGGTGCAGTAGGGACGAGACGTCGAGAATGCGGTACGCTAGACGATGATGGTAGCTGGTCCAGCCGGGGGCGAGACACTCATCGCTGGCTGGCTTTCCATTGACCCAGACGTTGAAGACGCCGAGAGCGGTGATGTAAAGGCGCGCCTCAATTGACTCGCCCGAGGTGATGGTCTCGGGGAGCGCGAATGTCTTCCTCAGTCGGATCGGTTGCAGGGGCCCATGGGGTCCGATTTGCTCGGCAGATGTGACGAAGTTCGCCTTGAAGTCATCAACTTCAAGGAGTGCAGCCTCCACAGTCGAAGCAGCAGACCAGGCACCTGGCTCGTTGTCGGGAGGGACATCGCCATGGCTGCTCTTGCCCGTGACACGTACCCTGACAGTTGCCTGCTCACGAGATGCTAGGGGCCTGGCCGGCCAGGGCACTAGGATGGACTGGTCGCTTCGGATGGAGAAGACACTGGGGGTTTCAGGCGCAGAGGCAAAGGTCACCTCGATATCGTAGCCGGCTTGAATCCAGCCAGACGTTGTGGAAGAGGAAGTCTCAAAGCGCCACGAGATGCGAGGTGTAGCGCTCTCCACACCAAGGCCGTTGTGGTGATGTTCGAACTGGGGCGCTGTCAATGTTGGAGGCGCCATGACAGCTTTGTGATGGTTGTTCTGGTTGGTTTAGAAAATGTCTTCACGTGTAGGACACGATTGCCCGAGCAGCGATAGATCTCTGTGTGTTCTTATGATGCAGTTGATGAAGGCCCAGATGGCCTTTCGGTGTTATACCGACCGAGACCTTGGGGACGTCGAACCCCGCCATGACGACGCGAGCACCCGGTGTGAGATGCCGATCGGACTTTTAAAAAGAGTTGATGGTCGCATTTCCCCGCGCCCGTGGGGCAAGGCCTTGACGTGGTCCTTATGGATGGTACCAGCCGCGAAAATGGCGCCAGCATGGATTTACATTCCAAGGGCATCGCTGGGTGTCAAGAACGTCTGGGCAGACAATCAGAAGGAAAACTGGGAGCAATTATCAATGTTTAGAGCTCATGTTTTCGATCCCTGCCCAGATAGTAATTATTGAGATGTCCCTCGGAAGCGGCTGTAGTTTTATTTCTTTGGTAACAAAAAGACATCCAAGTGATGCAGGTCCGGCCCTTGTCACGGTGTGCCTGGTACATGTATGAGCATGGGATATCTGGTACAAAAGTTGGCCGCATATTTAAGAGGTTGCAAGGATTCACGTAACATGCGGTGCGTACATATCGTCGTTTTTTTCCTGATCTCAACCAGGCTTTGCTTGCTGTGATATCGAGGTAGTGGTATTTCAACACTTGGTGAAAGTGCTCTCTCTGCCTCTCGCTGCCTATGCTGTAGTATTTTATGAACTCGGTCCCATCACAGCCTTCAATGCTCTCTTTGGTCAAGACGTCAGGCGTGTTTGTGTTAAGTAAAGCCAGAATTTCAACGTGGCTTACAGCCTGGTAGTTCTCCAATGGGAATATTCATCCATGAACAAACCATTAGGAGTTAATAAAGCTGTTATTACTTTCTTATGGACTACAAGATATTGTGAAGCGAGTGAACCAACGATGGGTGTGACTCCCGGTAAGTAGCTTCTTGAGAGGATAGTATTCGCACAATAGGAACCACGACTCTTTACATTTGCGTCAGTGGTTATCCACGGTCGGAGGTGGAGGTCATGCCAACCGGCTCCTGCCTGCTGGACGGGATCATACTGAGGAATCACTTCGAACTTCACAAAGAGGTCAGACTACGGCCCGGTATAACCTCCTGGATGACCGCAAGCCGACGAAATGGTCCGCTGAGAATTTCGCGTTCGAAGCTTGACAGTTCAAATCGGCAGAGTTGACAATGGTTCGCTTTCCAGGTGTCTACGTTGTGATACCACTGAAAGTCTCCAAAGAAGACTTTGGCACTCACTATGCTGACGACAGACCCGAAGCTGCCCAGCGACAGATAACCTCGGGTTGCTTTGAAGGAGACCCAGAAAAGAGGCTATTTATTCCATCTCCAACAATAGATACCTTGACCCTTGCTCTCGCTAGAACTTGCCTCAGACACCGATGGGATGGACGTGCCACGGTTTTCTCATTCTTGGTAACGATCAAATTGGATCAAATGATCTGCGTCGGGTTGGGAAGGATCAGCTGCTGTATCGGTTCACTACCTCTATCGACTCTCAAATAAGGACCTTCTACTTCCAAGTCAACAGTCCTTAGCTACTCGGTCTACTCACTGTCTTTGTTTGGATACAGTGCCATGGATGGGTGTCTAAGTTGCCAGGTTGTTCCCCACGCTGGCCGTCTGAAAGTAAAATGACTTCCAAGCCCTGAAAAATCTCCGCCAGAGCAACAACCTCTGTGATCAGCTTGCAACCCGACATCATTTCGGCAGCGTAACAATGGCGTGATAAGCTGAGCTCATCTCATGCAGTTTGGCCGTGGCTGCAATATCAGCCTCGGCCGCATGGCAAAATCGAGACAACGTCTCATGATGGCTCCCGGCTTCCACCTTTTGACTTTGCATGCATGGTAAGTCGTGGTGCATCGGGCAGAGTCATGAACTTTGCCTCAGCCACCCGCCTGATCATCCATCCCTCGAGTCAGCAGATCAGCACCTCTGCCAAGATCAGGCCGATCGGCACCGCCAGATATCAAGCCTCTCCCGTCGAACAGACCCGCGTCCGACTCAGTCGACCGCCCGCCAAAGGGCTTTCGCCCGTGAGCTGCTAATTCAAGCAACACAGAGTCACACGCCAAGCGTCGTTTCCAGCAGTATGAAGCAGTAAACAAAACTGGCCCCATCAGTGCGTAAACAGTGCCTCCCCCCCGCGTCCACCGCTAGAAGAACCGATGGGGAGGGATCGCCCGCGTATCTTTGCAGTCCTTCTAGTCGAGTTTCTGGGGTCGCAATGGCATGAACGGTACCACTTGTCGGGTCCGAGCCCCCCCCTCTTCTCCCCTGCTCGCTCAATACTTTTAGACCTCCCCCTCCGAGACAATACCCGCGCAAAGATCCAATGAACCAGGCCAGTCGGGAGCACCGCGGCCCTCTTGGCATGAGGTGCGCATGGCCAGGTTGCCCCTGGCAAAGGCAGCCTGCGTTGCTTTCCAGTGTTCATGCCGTGAAAGGGACAGGCCAATGGGACCAGCGGGCATGATGGGAAGCACTCGTTTCAGGAGTCGATCTTGGCCCGAAGACAGTGTGGCGGGGCCGGGAGGGGCGGTACTTCAGTATGAGCAGGAAGGGCCTGGAGCGGCAATAAATTCGATCTGGAGGACCGGCAGCAGATCATTGTGCGAACAGACGTGCGGAAGAACGGAAGAGGGGCGTCAGGGTGGCAAGGTACCAAACAGAGGAGAGTAAGGGCTCGACTGCAAGGTCTGGACGTGCCTGGATACTTCATCGCCCGCGCTATCTGTCTGAGCCAGCTGATAATCGGCTCTTGGGCATTTTGCGCATCAGAAGGACTGGATCGTGGGCTAAAAGAGGAAAGTCAGGCGGGTAAAGACAGGGCCAGCCCGTCATAGTGACGGAAGCGTCAACAAATATCCATTCATGCGGACAACGGGCAAAACACCAGGAAACTGGATCCAGCTGTCATCGACTATGCTCCCGCGCGACACAGAATTTCAAGGAGGCAAAAATAGTGCGATGCCTCTGTCATAGTTTCAGATTCCTGCCCGTGAGCCAACATTGAGCGAGGACCATGGCTCCGACAGAGTTTGGAGCTCGAGGTGACAAGTCAGCGTCGGCGATGAGAGTAAAACCTTGCTTGCCAGGAAGGCTCAAAAGCTCTCTGATGGCGGATGGGGGCACTCTGGAGCCTCGGCGCCAATGCGATGCCGACGACCAAGTCAGCACTTGCTGCTGAGAGCGGCAGCTGACGAAACTGGGCCTGGCGATGTGAAACAAGCCACCGGGGAATCGGAAGGGGTCGTGATGGCAGCAAGCTGTCAAGTTTGGGAATCGGGCTAGGTTTGAGGTTGTAGCTGAAAGCACGGTGCTACGGCAGCCAGGCCAAATCAACAGTTGGCACCGGTGCAAACCCAGAGATGCGATGCGATGTCGCAGGTGAATTCCGCAGTCAAGCTATCGATGCCTTGTTCTGGTGCTCCATGGCCTGCGAGGGGAGGTGGATTTGAAGGGCGCCGATACACTGCCACGAGGCGGCCATCATGTCGCAGAGGCATGGCCATGTGTGCTTTGGGAGACCAATCCGACCTTGATAGCGGCCTTCGGCGATGTTGTGGCAGCCAGGTCGGGAGCATTACACATCGTGCCTGGAATGTCTTCAATGAACGCGCTTACCATGCCACCAGGAACACGATGCTGGGTCTCACCCTGTGGGGTCGAGAAGCCGATGCTGGTGTGGAGCTGAATGGAGGACACGCCTCGTTCTGGAAGATGTGACGGTGCCTGGCTATCGTCCTGCCTCCCTGCAACGTCGTGTTTCATGTACCTGAATGCTAACCCTTCGCTTGTTTGGGATGCTGCACAACCTTGGGTTTGAGCGCGCTCACGCCTCCGAGGCTGACCAACTAAGGTAGCATGCACAGCTGCTAGCCTCGTGTGCCTCGTGTTGCTCGGCCGATCTACTCAAGCGATGTGACCTTGAAAGAGGAGGGCGGCATTCTTTCGAAGTCAGACCGCCAAGTTGGACAAGACCTGTCTAGACCGACCACATGGCTCTCTCGGGAGGTCGGCATTCCGAGTGTTTCTCCGATGGAGTGGCGCATGGTGACTTATTTCTCCAACTTTCTTTGCCACGATAGCCCGAAACCAGACCGAATACCGTCGGACCGTGTAATGCATGTCTGTGTTAGAAGCAGACAGCCAACCTGGCAAGGAGAAGAAACCCATTTGGGGTTTCCAGCGAGTTGCTGCTCGGTTCGTCAGTGGCAGGGCGACCTCGCTGCAGAGAGACGGCTCGCGAAAAGGTTGCTCAGTATGTCATGGCTGAATAATGCGGTTGACGCAGGTGGAACCTTTGTGACCTCGTTTCAGATCGGCGGCTCCCGATATGACAACCAAAGCAACCCATCAGTGCTCCAGGTATGTGGCTCGCCGATCTTGATGGGCTGCGAGGCATCATGGCGAATGTCGATGGAGATCTGAGCTCGCTGCATGGTGTCATCCGTTGACTCGACATCAGGTTTCAGAGTTGAGGTTAGCACCGACGCCAGTCCTCACACGAGAATCTTTGAGCGCCGCTACTCGGTCTGATGGGTCGAACTTGCATCATTGGAGATGGGCAAACTTTGCAAGATCGAGGGAATGAGAACTGGGGTTTGCTGCTATTCACGGACATTGAGGACCCAGTCACATCAGAGGTCGTGGCCATCAGACTGGTCGGCACAGGATATCCCCTCACATGGGGCATTCCCGTGGCCATTGCCGCCATGTGAAAAGCCTTCGAATCTCACGAGCCGCTCAGTCGTATGCGGGGAGTTGTGGAAAATGGTCAACTGCAAAGGCCGCTGCAGCTGCGGCCGAGATCTCCCTGACTGCCGCGTTCGAACAAACCAAACAGCTCAGCTCTTGCCTGGGGGGCTGGACGATGGTGCTGGCGCTGGGAAGCACACAATGCGCGACGTGAGCTTCGGACGGGAAGGATGGATGGCGTTCTATTTCGGGGCTGCCCAAAGGTCAAGTCCAGCAGAAAAGCCTGAAGTCGTCGAGGCAAGCATGAAGACAGGCGGCATGATGTGGGGTACACAAACCTGAGGGAGCCAATGGCCGAGAACTTACCGTCTGAAGATGGCCGTAGCGCTTGCAGGGGGAGCTCTTCAGGACGTGGATTGGCTGGCTTCACAGTGGAAACTTGCCTGATATAGAATAGCGTTCTTCTGAAACGCCCACTAGAACGGGGCCCGGGGGGATCAAGTGGACACGCGTGGCTGAATGACAACAACAGAAGACCCGGCAGCAGCCACTGGCAAGCGGCAGCAACGACCGGCAGAGGACAGAGACAGGGCAGGGTCGATAGGTGGGTAGATGGATGATGGGAAGGAACACGCGCATACGTCGGTCGTACATGCATTTCCCAGCTGGGTGGAGGGGAGGTTTCGCTTGGTGGAGGACCCCCCGTCCGGCGACAACTGAGTCGGCGTAACGCTCATCTCTTCCACTCCCCCACCACTCGAAATAGCATCAGACCAGGCGGTCAACAACAACAAAAGGCCTCGGAAGCAGCACAGGGCCTTGCTTAGTCTTGCCCCCCCCCGAGTAAACGACCAACCAGCGCACGCATCTCTCAGGAGAGGGCACCATGGACAATGGGCGTAAACGTCGGGGCCTTGGTGCTGTCTAGCTGCACGTCAGAACACCACACCGGGAAACATTTAAGATTGCGGAAGGGGGCTTGCAGTCGGAGCATCACAGCAGCAGCGGACCGTGACGCGGAGTTGAGTTCCCCTTTGGGCAGAGTCTATGGCCCATTCAACCCAGCTTGCGCAGGTACGGGGCCCGAGCTCTCCCCATGACCACCCAAAGTGGCGCCAAGGTCACGACGGGCTCTCTCTCGAGATGGGTTCTCGGAGCATTGATTATCTGGAAAAGGCGGGGACAGGGCTGGATAGCTGAAATGTGCCGTGGTAATGCCATAAGAATGCAGTTCGGAACAGCGTCCACGCTGAGTGCCCATTTGCACTTCGTGACGCTTCGTGACGGGGCCCCCTCTCTCGTTGCCCGGAAGAATGGCAGAATGCAACACCCGGCGACGGCCGGGGTCCACGGGTCGATCAGTCAGGCACGCAGCAGTAAGGGCCCGGAACGGCCAAACAGACGCACTAGGACGAGGAGCCACCGCACACCAGTCCAATAGTCAGCAAGCCATCCAGCCGCGGCCCTGGCGCACACACCAGCTGCTCACCGGGTGTCTGGTCGACGGCGAGCTCTCGAGTTTCAGGGACACCGTGGTATGCGGGCTGGCGGGCAGGGCGGGAGGGTGATCAAACACACTATCCCCATCACTGGCATGGCCTGGACCACGAGAGCTCGAGGATTCAACATGCATGCGAGCATCCCCCACGTTAGGCGAGGGAGAAAAATCACCGACGACAGCGTCACTGTGGAGGACATTAGGAAGATCTCCCTATTCTAGGGCCCTGTTTGACTTATGTTGTGGGCTTCTCGGAGGTTTATCACTCTTCCTTCTTTCTGGCAAGCGAAAAGCAGCATCGGCATCCACTTCATGCCCTGGGCTCAGGGATAGCAAGGAGTCATCGTGGCTATCCAGGGCGCCATGCGTCTGGCCTTTCATCGCCTGGCCAATGTCGAGCGGCACCAACGTCCGCATGAATGTGAGGACAGGCGGAGACGGCTGGCCTTTGGATTCAAGGACAGCCTGGTCAGCTCAGTCAAATACATACACTGCTTTCAGACCCTGCCGTTCATCCAATCGATGCAGTAACACAGAGAGAAGTCTGGCGTCTGGTCGCCGCCCACGTCCGCCGCGACTTGTTTGCATACAACCGTCACAAATGGACCATTGTCAGCTAGCAGAGAACGAGTTCTGTGAGGCGTGTGCAACGTGTGAAGGAGGGGCGTGTTCCCATGCTGCT
>NW_003315026.1:911674-915082 GCF_000150825.1 Verticillium alfalfae VaMs.102
TTTCAGAGCAGCAGGGTCATCAAGCTGTGGTAGGGTCACGCATGGGCCAGAGCCCAGATGCGCAAAAAGCCTGACTGGGATTTTGCTGCTGCTGCCATCCGTTGCCAGTCGTGGGGGCTGTGAAGTGAGCGGCGTCAAGCGCGCATGTTCTTTTGTTCTGTACCCTTCCTTCTTCTGGTGTAGATTCGAGTCTAAAATGCGCAGTCAAAGGCGCCCGTGGCAGATTTGGAGGCGACTCTCCCTCTGAATAACGTTCAGCGCCGGTGAGATCAACGCCTCGAGAACAAGACTTGTCTCGATGCTAGCACGATGCATGAAATCAGGGCCAACGTGTCTGCTTCGGCAATGGCGGGTTGTCAGCTCGCCGGAAAACATGTCATCGAAGGGGTCGATTAATGTTCGCAACGCATAGACCATCGTCTTCTGCTCAGGTTGCCCAATGCATGCCATGGATAACTCGCGGTTATGTAGACTCTGATCATCCCATGCATCCGAGCCCTCCCTGTGGACTGCCAGGGTCGGCGTTTCCCGGACCCTCGCTTCAAGCGATATTGGATGTGGAGATGCTTCCAAAAGAATCCATCCTCAACGCGACGTGTTTTTTTTCTTGCTTTCACGCACGCCGAGTTTGCTCCCGCTATTGCACCTTGAAAGATGTATTTGATCAAACCGAACTCAGACGGACCAACAACTTGACGACCATTCGGCGAACCGAATCGCGCACGTTATAGACCCATGACTTAGTCGGGCGCCAGCAGGGACGGTGCCCGTGCCGGCTCACGAAGAGTCGATGCATACAGAGCTAATATGATGCGATGACTAGCATAGCTTTTTTTTACAGCGATCCACCCCGCTCTGGCAGTTCGATTCGTGGTATGGCCTCTCGACGACACCAGCGACTAGACAGGTGATCTCAGACACTCAATTACAGTCGATGAAAGGAGACCCGAGATCCGGCCCCAGAAGCGAACGCTGACGCCCTGACCACTGTCTTTATGTTTCCCTTGCCAGACCACCGCCGGCCTCTAATACAGCCTAGGGAAAGCCTCATCATCAAAACGATACCCACCTTCGCGACTGTGTTCTCTTGGCCTGGGAACTATCGGCCAACACACGCGGACACTCTCGTACCAGTGAGGGCCGTGTTAGTGGTCCTCGGAGGGGCAAGACAGGGCGGTCGTGAGCCCCTGCCTTCATGCCAGCTGATCAAGCTTTTCCCTCCAAAGCTCTTCATTGTTCGTAACATATGATGGAAATTATCTGGCCTATTTCTCTGAAGAAACGAGAGGTCGCACAAGGAGCAGGTCGATGTGACGGTATTTCGGGCGCTCGCCGGCATTGGGGATAGCAGGACGCGGCGCGGATGATCCAGGCCACCTCCCACTCCTTTTCACGGCGTGCCCCTGTCAATAGCAGCACCGTGGCCTGGTCTTAACACACGGCCGACGCTGACGACTCAACACAACGAACTTCCGCGAAGTCCCTCCGGCGGTCCATCGCAGTTGCCAACCTCGTAACCGGACCGGGTCTGGGTAGGAAGTCGACCCACTATCTGCCTTCTTCAGCGGGGTGAGGCTTCGCGATGGTAAACTTGCCCGATGAGAAGTGACTCGTGGCCATGCAACCTTTTTTTGTTTGTGATCTTGCGTTCTACGCGACGGGGGCGGTGCGGGAATCTGGCGTTCTGAGTCAAGCTGCCGCGGAGGACCCAATCAGCGGGCTCAGACAGGCGACGATAGGGGGGAAGGCGGGGGCTTAGTCTCATGAACCGCTACACGCCATCGTCTGGTCTGGTCTTCAACAAGCAGCGAGAGTGACTTGTGCAACACAGAGTAAAAGGGAACGCCGACTGCCTGTGCCTAGCACCTCTGTTGGTCCGACAAAAAGGGACCAGAACGCCACAGCAGCATGCTCCTTTCTACAGCCCGCCGTCATCGCCGCACTCCCCTCTGAGCTCCGACTCTGCGTGTAAAGCGTTGCTTTGGAGTTGAAAAAGGGGCGCATCGGGGTTGACCGGCCGGTCATTGCGAAGGTGCCGATGTGACCATGGGATCATAGCCTCCCCACCAGGCCGCCGGGAGAGTCTCTGTCTGACAGACGAGTCATATGTCAGCAAGCTGGGAGGGCTTGCTGTCTTTGAGCATTCCATCATTGAAGAACAACGACTGTTGGAAGCTGAATGAAAGTGCAGCCCGGCCAAACATGGGGCACCACGAGAAACAAAACAACATGAGATATCCACCGTGGCAGGGCATATCGACACCATTGGAACTGGGGGTTTTTTGAGTTTCTTTTCCCTTCCGCGTTTCCCATCCCTCTGCTGTAACTTGAATGGATTACATGTACCTCGTCAAAGCAGGCACCTGCAGGCAAGGGGCCCATAGGCCACGGGGAATAGGAATGCGAGATGGGTCCTTCGTCATCTCTCGGCTGTGCCTGGGAAGAAGAGCTGGTTGATGATGGTCAGGCTTGCACAACCCAAAGGCTCCTAGCGGGTCGAGCAGCGCACAGGGCGACGAGCGCTGAGCGTTGGGAAAAGGCACGAGCGGCGACGGCAGTTTGCTACAACGACGCCCCAGATCCCCACTCGGGAAACGTTTCTACCACCCCCTCCCTCACCCATACCGTCCACATCCACTGGGCGCGCCAGGCACAGGCACACGACAAAAGACAGGACAGGCACCTTCTTGTCCATGTCATGCCTGCCCTGCCGGTCCTGTCTGTCCTGCCTGCATGCCTGCCTGCCCTGCCTGTGCCCCAGCCGGGTCGTGTCCACTCTCGCCTATTCATTCGGTACCACACACCACACCCTGGGCCCGAGGTACCTCCACCCCCCTTTCTTGCCTCTGCTGCCCCGTCCGAAATGCAACGATGGTACACGCCGATGCTGGCTCAGTGGCTGCCCCCTTCCTTCCTTCCCTCTTCCCATCTGGTGCCCCCCCCTTCTCCCAATGCCCCTTCCCTGTCGTTTCCCTGTGTCCCACCCACGCACACACACCACGGTCACGGTCGTGGTCACGGCCACAGCTCAGCGCCTCTGGCTTCTGCTCTGTTCTCCTCGCTGATCCCACCTCTTCCCTCCCTTCCCGTCTCTCGCACTCCTACCCTCCCTCAACACCCCCCCCGTCAAAAATCATTAAACCCCAGAGCGTCCTCCATTTCTCAAACCCTCTCAAGATCTCCTTCCCTCAAGACTTCTCTTTTCCTCTCTCGTTTCTCTTCTCCTCCACTTTCCTTTCCCCTCCTCCTCAGACGGGCCTCCTCCCCTCTTCGGAGCCGCACACCCCTCCTCCCGTTTCCATTTCCATCTCATCAGGAGCTCACCCCCTCGCTCCTCTGCCGAACCTCGTCAACGTCTCAGACACAATCGGTCGCACGTCTTCGTCCATCATCGCGGATCACGCCGAC
>NW_003315026.1:915709-920382 GCF_000150825.1 Verticillium alfalfae VaMs.102
TCACGACACCAGCTTCGCGGAAACAAGAGCTGCTCTCTCATCAACCGGTTCGACGCGACCGTCAACCGCCGTCCGCAAGAACCAATTGGAGCACCGGCTTTCACAGCGGCCTCCTCCACAAATCCAAATCCCACAACACAACATCATGTACTCTCAACAGCATGCCGCCGCCATGGCGCCGCAAAAGCCTGAGACCTTCATGCTGAGCACCGAGGCACAGCAGGCATTGCCCCATGACGCCCAGGTCGCCCTTCAGCAGGTCGACAACCTGAAGTACTTCCTCATCTCTGCCCCCGTCGACTGGCAGCCCGATCAGTACATCCGCCGCTTCCTTCTGCCCACGGGTGAGTACGTTTCGTGCGTGCTCTGGAACAATCTCTTCCACATTTCGGGCACCGACATTGTGCGCTGCCTCTCCTTCCGCTTCCAGGCCTTTGGTCGGCCCGTCAAGAACTCCAAGAAGTTTGAGGAGGGCATCTTTTCCGACCTTCGCAACCTCAAGTCCGGCACCGATGCCTCGTTGGAGGAGCCCAAGAGCCCCTTCCTTGACTTCCTGTACAAGAACAACTGCATTCGTACACAGAAGAAGCAGAAGGTCTTTTACTGGTACAGCGTCCCACATGACAGACTCTTCCTCGATGCTCTGGAGCGCGATCTGAAGCGCGAGAAGATGGGCCAGGAAGCCACTACCGTCGCCGTCAGCGAGCCCGCCATGTCTTTCCAGTACGACTCGTCGCAGTCGCTCTACGAGCAGCTCACCAAGGCCCAGCAAGCCAACTCTTCATCTTTCAGCGCCCAGCAGCAGGTGTCGTTCCCCCAGTCCCAGTCGACCTCACCCGTCATGAGGGCGATCGACTCGATGCCTCCTCCCCAGATGATGCCTCAGTCAGTCCCCCCCATGGGTGACGGCCTCGAGTCCATGGTGCCTTACGGCGCCATGCAGATGCCCTCTTCCATGCCCCCCTCCATGCCTCAGGGCATGCCTCCCCAGATGCCGCCTCAGCAGATGGTCAAGCGTGAGCCCGACTACGGTCGTCCTCAGTACAACCAAAACGGCATCCCCGTCAACCAGGGCCATCAGCGCCACGCTTCCATGCCCGCGTACGGGCTGGAGTATTCGCCCGCCCCTTCGTTCGTGTCATCGCAGTATGAAGACTACAGCAACGCGGCATCTCGTTGAGCCCATCACCCCCTCCCCAGCAGCTTTGGCTGGACGCTGAGCGGGCCTACATTCCAACGAGGAGACTGGACTGTACACTGCCATTCCTGACCACATGGTCGGCGGCAACGGTCTGAACGGCATGATTCAGCTGCCTCCCTCTAACCTGGCTGGTGCTCAGTTCTCGCGCGGTTACGGCGCCAACAACGTCTATTCTGTCATCGAGGGCTCGCCCACGTATAAGCAGAGGAGGCGACGCTCGTCCATCCCTCCTTCCATGTCCGCCATTGCCGCTGCCACGGCTCAGGCTCAGGGACAGCAGCAGCAGCAGCAAGCTCCTACCCACAGGCCTTCTGAGCTTCGCCGCTCAGTCTCGGCCTCGGTTGGACCGGTGTTGGAGGGCGACGAGTCGGCAGAAAACTCCCCGCCCGGCCTCACGTACAGCACGTCTGCCATGCATCTCATGAACCAGCAGCACAAGGACGTACTCGACATGTCTCGTCACGGTACGCCGCTGTCGAACGTGGATGGTAGCCCGGCGCTGAACCCAATGGCGCTCCAACAGCAGGACTTCCCTCAGCTGACAAGCGAGGACATGTCGGCTGATGGCTCCATGGCCGTCTCGCGTGCTGTCATGCATGGTCCTAACGGCGCCGTCCGTCGCGCGCGTTCTGCTACCGTCATGGAGCTCGGCCCTTACCCCCAGAAATCACACTCTTGCCCCATTCCCACGTGTGTCGCATCTTCAAACGCTTGGAGCACCTCAAGCGGTAAGGTCCAATTTATTTCATTTGTCATATTAAACGACCTGCCGTGAATCTGACCAAATCATCCAGACACGTGAGAACACATACACAAGAAAGACCCTACATCTGCCCTCATTGTAGCAAGGCGTTCTCTAGATCAGACAACCTAGCACAGTATGCCCCTACTTTTCTTAAATGTTTTTCATTTGTCATTTCTTTTGTCAAACGCAACTTTTGCCATGATGCTGCATGGCTCCCCCGACTACGGGCCAACTCAACGAATCCGACACCACCCTCAATCGCCACCACCTCACACAGCCCCCATCCGACACGAAATCAAAAACAGAAGCATATCAAGCAGCATTGACTAACGATTGTTTCCTCACAGACACCGACGAACCCACGAACGTGGCGAAGGCATGGATGGTCCCGTTAACTTCTCTGGCGAGGAGGAAGAGGACTACTCTGGCGAAGACCAGCTCGGCTCTCTTGAGGAGGCCTCGCCCAGCTCCGAGAACGCCTACATCACTGCGTCTCTTAACGGTGTCGCTGATGGCCAAGTACACGGCAACGTGGTTGCGCCTCAGACCTTCAACAGCCTCCAGACGCTCAGCATGCCCATGACGCTCAGCCAGCCTGCCATGCACAGTGGCGCCATGTGAAACGACGATGACCATGATTGGAGCGGGCGCTTGATCTGCGGAGGGCGCAGACAGGCAGCGGTTTTCTCGGAGTTTGGTGGGTTATGCTGGGCTATTTCGTTTGTCTTCCCCCAGCCACGGCTGGGGAGAACACCTGGGCCACTCGGCTCTTTCTTGAGCGATTTCATTTCAGTGTTTTATTTTTTTTATGTCTCTTTCACGACAAAGGAGGGTGCTCAGCCATATAGAGGGCATACCTCGCTCGCAGATGCGCATGCAGTGGACCGAGGATTCACGCATGGACCAGATGGTCCCACGCGAAGGGGGAAAAAAGTCGCCCTTTGTATATATAGTCCCATTTTCTTTCTTTCTCGGTCAGGGACCGGACCCTGATCAGTGGGCAGAAGTGATACCAGAGGATGAGAAGAGAGGAACTGGGTCATGTCTACTTGAGAGGAACTGGCCGTCGTTTTAAAGTACAATGACGCACACATATTCGACATGTTCATATCAGATATCGTTCGATTTGGTCAATATATGATGTTTGCTTCTTCGACAACGGTCTAGGCAATGTAATGAATCAATACGCTTGGGAATATGATGAGAGAAAAACCAGCTGACTATGGGCACGACGGTAAGAGGGCGTTGAAGACTTGTCGTAACAGCCATCTTACCGACCTCTCCGCCCCCGACCACCAAATTTGCCTCCCCTGCCGCCTCTGCCCCCACCACTGCCCTCAATATTCCGCACGTCGCGATCACTGAGCTTGAGCTCGGCGCCGCGCATCCTGCCAACCTCGGGCCCGTCCAGCGCCCTCTCGTGGCGACCCTTCTTCTCGGCCTTCTTGGCGGGCGCCACCCGCTCGAGGACGACGCCGTTTTCGCGAGCCTCGCGGCGGCGCTTGTCCTCGCGGGCGTCGCGCGTGGCGGTGATGCGCTTGCGCATGGCCATGGGCATCTTGGCCTGCGTGAAGAGGGAGGGGGACTGCTTGGCGAGGGGCGCGCCGGCGGCGGCGAGGGACTGGATGCGAAGGTCGGTCGTGCGCTGGCGCAGCTTGCCGGCGGCGAAGGGCTTGGCGGCCGCGGCGGGTGGACGCCGTCGTCGGGGTTCAGGGAGGCGAGGAGGTGGGATTCGGAGAGGAGGCGCTGCAGCGCAATGTCCTGGCGCGGAGCGTCGACTCGTCGTCCGGGCTCGTCTGACGGCTTGGCGGGCGGCGGCGGCGGCTTGTCCGTCTGCGTAGGCGGTCGTGAGGACTGCCTCTTACGTCAGTATGTGTGTTCAGAATCATGGCCCTGCGTGCGTTCTTGGTACGGCGGACCCGAGGGGGGCCACGAAGGGGGGGCGGGGAGAGGCAAACGGACCATGAAGGCTTTGAGTTGGCGTTTTGTCATGCCGGCTGTTGGGTCGTGGGGTTTCGAGTCGGTGTGGTCGACGACTTCGATTGCCTTCTCGGCTTCGTCCTCGGACACGCCGTCCCATTCTGAGTCGACCTCTGCATCGTCTTCCAGAATCTCTTCCGCCTCGGGCTCGGCGACCTTGGGCTTCTTCGTCTCGGGGAGAGGCGCGAACTGGGCCTCGAAATGGCGGCGGAAGATTGCTTGGGCCTCTTCTTCTGAGATGGCCGGCTCTTGCCCCTTGCGCGACTTGCGCTTGCCGAGGACGGAGGGCATCTTGCTGGCCCGGCTGGTGGTGGTGGTGGTGGAGGTTTGAAAGCGATGGTGATGGGGGGGGGGGTGTTTCGCCAGACTGCGGTGTGGAAATTTCTCCTGCGATTCTCCAAAGCTGTCAGCCTGATGGAGAAGTGGGGGAGGTCGAAGTCGGCTAGAATGATGGTGATTGGTCACAAGGACCTCAAAGTGAGACTTGAGTGCAGCCTTATGCGTGTTCAGGGGTCTGATAAGACAATAGCGAGGCGGGCGGGGAGACCCGATAAGAAATTTTTCGATGTGAAGGCTGCAGCTCTCGCTGTCTCTCTCTGTACAGGAGATGCGTGGTGTTGCATTTCGTCGTCCTTCATTCACAATCGACAACAGCCTGCCCCTACCAATCGCCCAGGACTGTCGACCGATTGCGTACCCGAAAACCGAAATTACAAAAGAAAATCGAACGAAGTTTACAGAATGCCC
>NW_003315026.1:920482-920969 GCF_000150825.1 Verticillium alfalfae VaMs.102
GAAGTCACAACCGAAGGAAAATGCAGCTAGCGCCGATGCGGAGGGGCAACTAGACATTTCTGAAGCGGTGCGCCAGCCGTGTTTCAGAGCAGCAGGGTCATCAAGCTGTGGTAGGGTCACGCATGGGCCAGAGCCCAGATGCCGCAAAAAGCCTGACTTGGGATTTTGCTGCTGCTGCCATCCGTTGCCAGTCGTGGGGGCTGTGAAGTGAGCGGCGTCAAGCGCGCATGTTCTTTTGTTTCTGTACCCTTCCTTCTTCTGGTGTAGATTCGAGTCTAAAATGCGCAGTCAAAGGCGCCCGTGGCAGATTTGGAGGCGACTCTCCCTCTGAATAACGTTCAGCGCCGGGGAGATCAACGCCTCGAGAACAAGACTTGTCTCGATGCTAGCACGATGCATGAAATCAGGGCCAACGTGTCTGCTTCGCAATGGGGGGTTGTCAGTTCGCCGGAAAATTGTCATCGAAGGGGTCGATTATTGTTCGCAA
>NW_003315026.1:921872-923202 GCF_000150825.1 Verticillium alfalfae VaMs.102
CCAGCTCAACTGGCACAACCCACAGATATCAGGCAAAGCTGTGCCTCTCGCGCTCGAGGGACGTGATATCTCGCGAAGAGCGGCACGGGTACCGGCAAGACGGCCGCCTATGTTCTGCCCGTCCTCGAGAAGGTCCTGCAAAAGAAAAGAGAAAGGAGGCCAAGGGGGCCGCCGCCGCCACATCGGTACTCATGCTCGTTCCCACGCGAGAGCTCGCCGACCAGGTTCACAGGTCAATCGAGTCGCTCGCCGCTTTCTGCGCCAAGGATATCCAGGCCGTCAAGCTCACCGACAAGGTCTCGACCACCGTCCAGCGTGCGCTCCTCTCCGCGAACCCCGACATTGTCATCTCGACACCCGCCAGGGCGTGGGAGAACGTCAGCTCATCCGCACTATCGCTCGCCAACCTCACTCATCTCGTCCTCGACGAGGCCGATCTCGTGCTGAGCTACGGCTACAAGGAGGATCTTCAGAATGTGGCACGGTCGCTGCCCAAGGGCGTGCAGACGATCCTCATGAGTGCGACGTTGACGCCAGAAGTCGACACGGTCAAGGGGCTGTTCTGCAGGAACCCCGCGCTGCTCGACTTGGAGCAGCCCGAGGCGGAGGGCGATGGCATCACACAGTTCGTCGTCAAGTGTGCCGAGGATGAAAAGTTCTTGCTCATCTACGTCATCTTCAAGCTGAAGCTGATCCAGGGCAAGGCGCTGGTGTTTTGCCACGACGTCGACCGCTCGTACAAGCTGAAGCTCTACTTTGAACAGTTTGGCATTCGCAGCTGTATCCTGAACGCGGAACTGCCCGTGAACAGCCGTCTCCACGTGGTGAGTCGAACTGGTCATGCGGTTATGGAGCATGCTTACTGACATTCACCAGGTCGACGAGTTCAACAAGGGTGTGTACGACATTCTCATCGCGTCAGACGACAATGAGGTGGTGGGCGACGAAGGCCAAGAGGACGAAGGCGAGGAGGAGACGACAGAGGAGCCGAAGAAGGAGACCAAGAAGTCCAAAAAGAAGCAGCAGCAGCAGCAGCGTGCTTCGCGCAAAGACAAGGAGTACGGTGTCTCCCGTGGCATCGACTTCAAGAACGTCGCCGCCGTCATCAACTTTGACCTCCCCACAAGCGCAAAGTCCTACACCCACCGCATCGGCCGCACCGCCCGCGCCGGCCAGCGCGGCATGGCCCTGTCGTTTGTCATCCCGGCGCAGCACTACCGCGCCACCCGCCCTCGTCGGTTGAGTCGGCCGAGCACGACGAGAGATTCTCGCGCGCATCGAGAAGCAGCAGGCCAAGAAGGCAAGAGGTCAAGCCGTACCACTTTGACAT
>NW_003315026.1:923577-924744 GCF_000150825.1 Verticillium alfalfae VaMs.102
CGACGCGAGCTGCGCGCCGCGAGGATGCAGCCGCATCTCAGGCACGTGCCGGACTACCTGCTCCCGGCCGATGGCAAGAAGGGACTGACGGCGGATGAGGTGGGCTTCGTGCCGCTGAGGAAGAAGAATGACCGACGCAATAGCAGCCGTCGGGCGGGCGGAAAGAAGAACAGTAACAGGGTGTTCAAGGTCGGGAGAAAGAAGAGCGACCCGTTGAAGTCTTTCAAGGCTAAGGCGGCGAAGAAGTAAGAGCGACTCCCGCCCCAGGAACTCGGCTGGTGGGCTTTTGATGTGGATGGCTCAGGTATGGGCGGGGTCAGATACCACCGATAATGCATTACATGGATCAATGGAGCTCAGGCGTTTCTTCTTCTCTGGTGAACCTCGATTTTCCTCAGGCCTGTTGTGTGTTGCCCTCAAGTGTGACTCGAGAACAGCGCCGTAATCATTTCTAGGATCATGCCGTCTTGGCGTGCTTGTTATATATATTGTCATGCTGAACCATACAGTAGAGTCGTGCCTAAAGCAACTAGCAAAGTACTCCCCGACGCCAGACCCAAGGGCTTACAATCAGATCAAAGACGAGACGGGAAAGAGACGGCTGTCGTTGTCACAAAACTCGCTCTTCGGTCAAAACACACAAGACACAATCACAAACTGAATGGCAAGTGAGGGACACAAAATACATTGAGGTATATGGGGCAAAAGACAAGAAATAGCTTTCTCGCCTCTCCTACAGGAGGAGGCCGACAAAAGCTCTCATCACGCTCGTCACTCTCATCACATGCTGGACAGGACCAGATACCGCCCCTACCCGTAACGCCAGAAATCCCGTTCCTGCGAACAGGAGAGCCCGCACCAATGAAAACCAGACGTCAAAACGTACAGGCCGGCCAACCAGCCAGCCTAGCCCTACCGCCCCTTGGCCTCGCCGTCCACAAAGTTCAACGCCTCTTCCGAAGAGTAGACGTCGATGCTGGACGCCTTGTTGCTAAATGTGACGCCATAGCACTTGTCCGCGACAAGGACAATCTCCGGACGGAAGGTGGTGCAGATGAACTGCGTGCCGGCCTCGTCGGAGATACTCTGCAGGAGGGCCGCGACAGCAGTTCGGTACTGGGCATCGAGGTTGGCATCGACCTCGTCAAAGATGACCATGGGGCTGGA
>NW_003315026.1:924982-948012 GCF_000150825.1 Verticillium alfalfae VaMs.102
CAGTGTAGTTTTCGATGTTGCGCGCTGGACGTCATCCCGACTCTCCGGGTCAATCTGTCGCTTGTCGGTGCGTCGCTGGATAACGAGGCGGCCGTGACCCGCAGGCACGAGCTTCTCAAAGATGGTGGCAAACTCCTTCGACACTTGTTTGAACGTGCGTTCAATGGCTTCGTCCTTGCGCTCGTCGAGATGCTCAATGAGTTCCTTGATGGAGCGCTGCGAAGCATCAAGCTCGGAGCGTCGCTTCAAGAGCTGATCCTGCTGCGAGGTGAAGCTGTTGTACTGTTCGAAGGCCTTCTTGTTGACGTGCTGGTACTTCTTGAGGGCGTTGCGAACTCGCTTGAGCCTCGAATCAATCTGTTTGTTGTCATTAGTCATGTGCACTCGTAGCCATCGGAAAGGCTGTAGCTTACCTGTTTCGAGTCCAAGTTTTCATACTTGCTGAAGTCGTCCGGCAAAACGCCGAGGTCACGGATGGCCTTCGCGGCATCCGCTGCCTGAGCACTGTAGACTGCCTTCTTTGACTGGCTCTTCTCGATGAGGGTTCGTTGTTTGGCCTCCTTGACAGATATTTCTTGAAGATGTTGCTCGTTCTCCGCCTTGCTGACTTCACGGCGAGCAACCTTGCCGCTCAGCTGCTCGATCTGAGTCTCGGTCTCCTGGAGCTTGGTTTCCACCTCGTCCGCGGCCTTCTGGAGCCTCTTGAGTTCACGCTGCGCCTCTTTCAGGTTGCCTGATGGCCCAGACACCGTGTTCTCGATCTCCTGGCTGATGAGTTGGTTCAGCCGCTGTTCAAGGTTCTCGCTGATGTTGGCCTCGAGAATTTGCTTGCGGCGCTCGACCTCGCCCCTTTGCCGACTCGTCTCATTCCACTCTTTTTGGAGTTGGTCGACCTGTTTCTCCAGCTCACTCAGCTGGCGCTCCTCGGCGGGGGAGAGTGCCTTCTTGAATTCGCTCGAGAGTTCGGCTTCGTGAGCAGCCAGAGTCTCTGTGAAATCTTTCATGTTCTTCTCCACCTTCTCGCGGCGTTTGATGGCGGCCTCGAGATGCGCCTTCTCCCGCTCAAGGTAAGCGTGCTTGCTGCTGAGCTGATTTCGTAGCGGGTCAAACCCGCCCTGGAGATGGCGGAGCTTTTGCTCGGCCTTCTGAAGCTCGCCCATGGCCTGTGTGATCTGTTGCCCTTTCTGCTCAATCCGGTGGCCAAGCTCCTCGAGCTGTGACTGCAGATGCTCGTGCGAGTCTCGCGTCTGGTTCAGCGCATGAACCGCTTCCAGACGCGACCTTCCAGGCTCTATGTAGCCACCAGTCATGGCACCCCTCTTGCTCGCCTGATCACCCTCTGGAGTGATGGCATCGACACCGTGACTCCTCGCGTACTGGGTCGCGATAGCCAGGGTGCGGCACACGACAACCTTGCCGAAGACTTGCTGGAAGGCCTTCTCGTATTTGGGGTCGTATCTGATCTTGCTGAGCAGAGGCACGGCGTCCTGTGACCTGGGAAGATTGACTTGGCGTGGCCTCAGTTGGTCGAGCGGCATGAAGGTAACACGACCACCTTTTTGCCTGTTGAGCTGTTCAATGATAAACTCGGACGTCCGCGAGTCTTGCACCACATAGTGGAACAGACTGTTTCCAGCGATCTGCTCGGCAGCCAGGCGGTAGGCCTCGTTCACCTCGAACAGCTCCGCCAAAGTACCGTATGCACCGGGAACGTCCTGCTCACGTTTGAGGCGGCGAATTGTCGCGAGACCACGTTTTGTCGCGCCATCCATCGAGTGGCCCAGCCTGTTCTCGGCATCGTGCTTCTCGTGCAATGCCGTTTCAGTCATGTGTCTGAGCTTCTCCTCATCGCGAGACAGCAGCTGCTTTTCGTCTTGCAAGCAATTGAGGACGTCCTGGGCTTTCGCGGCGTCTTGTTCGAGATCGTCTCTGCGCCGCCGAAGCCTTCGAGTTGCGATCTCAGCTCAGCCATCTCAGCTTCGAGCTGCTGAATCGAGTTCTCTACTCGAGCGACATCCTCGGCGGTGGTCAACTTGTTTGCCTTTTGTGACATGATATTGGTGCGCAAGTCCTCAATTTCGTCTCTCAACCACTTGTCCCTCGCCGCCTTGTTCTTAAACTGAGAGCTGCGAGTCTGCTTGTTGTAGAGGCGAGTGCGAGCGGCCTCAGCAGTGTCCATCTGCAGTCGAATCTCGTTCTCCTTCTTTCTCCGTTCATCATAAACAGGCGTGATCCTTTCGAGCTCGTGTTTGCTGTCAGCCATTTCCTTGCGCACGGCCTTGAGCTCGGCGTCGTGTTGCTGCTGCGCCTGCGCTGCCGCTGACTGCCCGTCGAACAGGTTCTTCACCTTGAGCTCGGACACGGCCTTGTCCTTGGCCGTCTTGCGACGCTCCTCGTCCAGTTGGCGCCGATCGATCTTGAGAAGGTCCATCTCGCGCGTCAACTTGGTGATCTCAGCGTCGAGCTTGGCGATGGTCTTTTCGGCATCTTTGAGTTCGTTGCGGATCTGTTCTGTGCTCTCGAGGCCATTTTGGCGCATATTCTCGATGCGCTCGAGCTGGCTCTGGAAGGCCTGTTGTTCCTGGTAGTACAGGGCGTATTCGAGACACCTGCGGTCCCGATCTTTGTCCTGGAACCCCCGTAGCTCTTCCTTCTCCTCCTCGAGCTCGGCGAGTCGCTCCTTGATGTAGCCGAGCAGCTCGTCAATCTTTTCCCTCTTGTTGTTCGTCTCATTCATAATCTTCAGCGACTCGGCGCGACGGGCCTCGTACACTTGCGTACCGGCAACCTCCTTCATGAGGTTTAGCCTGTCGGATTCCTTCATGTTGGTCAAGGCGCTGACGCGACCCTGCGGAACAATGTAGTAGGGGTTGGACCTCGAGAAGCCGGCAGCCTCGAGTAGGTTGATGACATCGTTCTTGGTGACGACCTTGCGGTCGAGCGAGTACTCGTCCTTCTTCGAGCCAATGGTGCGTCGCAGGATGAGCTCCTTGCCACCGGTCGGGAAGCGGTCGTCCGAGTTGTCAAAGATGATCTCGACGTAGGCCGACATGACGGCAGAGCCGGAGCCCTCGTGCAACAGGCCCTGGCGCTCCTCGCGGCTCATCTGATTGTAGTTGTCGCTGAGAACGAACCGGATGGCCGCGAAGAAGTTGCTTTTGCCGGAGCCATTGCGGCCGACAATGACGTTGGTGCCGGGGGAGAAGGGCTCAATGACTGTTTGGTCCTTATAGCTGTAAAGAGAAGTCAGCGAGACGGGTCTCAGGTGGCTATCGGAGAGGGGTGAAGGAGGGGGTAAAAGGCGCGAACCTCTTGAAGCCTTGAATGATGATCTGCTTGATGTACATGGTGGAGGTCGGCCGGCGCGCCTGAGGAGGCAGCCGATATCGAGCAGTCGCGTCAGTTGATGGGTGTGGTGATGTAGGCGCGGACCTGGTGGCCTGATTGCGGCTTCGTTTCGGTGCGCTTGATGCGAAGTCTCTGGTGGATTGATAGGGTTGAGTGCGACGCGTCGGGCGCGATGGACAGAGTCGCGGGCGCAGGCGCAGGCGCGTGGGCGAGTTGGTGCGTGCGTAGTGGATGCAAATTGACTTCAGCGGGGTCGTACAGTAGATACACAGTCTTTCGACGGAGGTTTACACAGTACCCAGTTGGAGCTGGGACACGAAGAGACCCATGAACAGAGCCTGTTATGGCGACTCGTACTCATCAATCATATCACTCGTATTACCATGTCGGACGGACATGGACTGGTCCATCAACCGGTGGCACACAAAGCAGGGGTCGGGGCAGCGTCCTGATGGCTGGTGAGTCAATGGAAACTCTCACCACAGTGTGGCTTATGGGTACCATCGAGTTTGCATGCACATATCATTCTACATAAAGCCTTGGGTCCCATCATTCTAGGAAATGCACGTACAATCTACGAGCCATAGACGGCCAGCATTGATTCAGAAGATGCGAGCAGCTTTCAAGGACTGTCGAGCGGATGCAGATGGGGGATAGCTCTCCGCTTGTGCCTGATCGCCGCCGCGGGCCAATTTATCTGGCTCGATCAGCCGATCTATCTGGGTAGGTTTGGGACTGCCACAATGCATCAATCGTCAGCGTGGTTTCATCCGCCAGTCATCCTTGCTGGCATGGCTGGCAGAGGCGAGTAACCAAGTTTTTCGACACAGCCTCGTTTGCCGTGTTGTGGTGGTGATGTGTCTCCAATCACAATGGAAACGCCTTTCCAGGGCTTCCGGTCCTTAGAACTGGCCGTTGAGTCGGCCATGTGGATCATGATCCAGAGCTTTGGGGAGCATGGACCACAAGACGACATGTAGATCTGCGACCTGCCGCAGGTGCCGACATGAAATCATCATGTCGATGCCCGCTAACGAGGACGTGCAATAGCCAGAAAATCCCCTTTGTTCTTGTTCAATCTTGGACTTATATGACTGGCATTCGGCGGCCCATACTCGACGGGTGGATGGAATGCCCGTTGGATGGGCCTGTCCTGATTGATGACAGGCGTTGGAATTCTGAGGGCCGAAGTGGTGACAGGGCCAGAAGATTGACGTTCCGAGACTGATCCGCGATGGCGTGCCACTGGGCCGCACTGGGATGCCTTGGATGCCACTTAGGGACAACCGGCGCTGCCCTGAACCCTCCTAGTGTGCGCCAAGCTTTACCATCCTCGACCCCACGCCGCTGGATGCCACGTACATCAATTCTGGTTTGACCACGGGTCTTGCTTCGAACTCCTTGGGATGTGCACAGCTTGCCTGCATCGTATACCGTGGACGACAGCCACCAGCACGGGTCGTTGTGCTTCTGACAGTGTTGGCAAAGTAGTCCTGTCTACGAGTGGTGGAAACGTGCCTGCGAAGTACCTTCAGCTGCAGAGATACATTGGTGTCGGTAGGGCGGCACACAAAACCATCTTGCCGGGTCAGTCCGGAGCCAACGGATGTTCCAGCAGCACCCAAGGCAAGGCTGCAAACAGCCTATTGCAGCGCATGTGTCAGGCTGGCGAACCTGGACGGGTTGCACATGCAGGCAGGTACATGACTGTCTTCTGAACTCCGCAACACTGCCGGATCTTGTGCGGGAACAGGACGCGGTATGACCAGCAAGCACCTGAGAAGCTGGATGGGACAAGTGAGGGTCAGAGTTTGAGTTGTTGCAGGTACCTTCGTCAGGGATGAGAACCATGGTACCCCTGGACCCAACCTCCACCATCTGCGATGAATGAGTGAGGTCAAGGAGCTCCACCTCGAAAAAAGGGACAGGGCCAGGACCCAGCAACGCAGGAGCCCCGTCGCCGATCATGCTCACCATCACGGCAGCCCCGTTGGCTGCAATGATGGGCGTAGCCATGCGACAGGCCAACACCCCCCGACTGCCCCATGTCGCGCCGCGATGCGATGCGATGTGATGCGGTAGGTAGTGTCAGTCAAAAAGTCAGAATTGATGGACGATACCATGAGTGCATTGGAGTCATGGCTGATCGTGTCAGCTTCTGATGAATGTGCATCGATTGCTGGGAAATAAGAGAAAAAAGCAATTGCAGGAGATGGAAGAGAAAGATCAGAGAGAAGAACCAGGAAATACAGATGCCATGATGGTAGCAAGACCAGACCGGCAGGCAGGCACAGGCAGACAAGAGGCAGCATGTCCTGTCAAAGCCAGGCAAGGAAGGAAAAGAGAGGCAAACCAACAAATGGCAGGTGGGCCTGGGGATGACGCTAGCCTGTTAAGCGAGAGCAGCCGCCGTGCACTTCGCGTGAAGGAACGTCCATTGGTCTTTGGACTGCTCCACGATCAAAAGTATAAAAATACTACCCAGATACCTGTGCCATATTTGACTGCTCCTCCACCCACCCCCCAAGTCCCGGCCACTTGCTGTCGCTCTTTTTCGCGACTGCTGCACCAATCCCCACCTGCTGGCAGCTGCACCCAACCCCGATTGCGACCACTCAACCGCGACATCACAACCCAACCATATTCATCCATAATCAAGTCCTCGACGCTCGAAAGACAGACTCATCGAGAACGCGCATCTGGAGGTCGCAAAGTATCATTCCGGTCTCAAACCTGCGACAACAAATTTTCTTTATGATAGGTAGCACTATGGTGCTACCTGCGTGAGCGTGCTTGGCTTCCTCTCGCGACGCGACAGTACCTGCTTGGTACTTTCGTTCAAACAACCACAGACTCATGTAAGCCACCTTTTTCTGCATATCCCCGTTTGCCCCTTTTCATTTGTGCCTCTGGCCTTTGCCATTGCCTACACACAACCTCAATATATACATATACTGTGTTATTGCCTTTCAACCCGAACGCTTAGCATGAAGCTCACACATTGACAGACACCAGATAGCCTCATAGAATGAAGTTTTTCTGAGTTCACTCAAAAGTCATCATGGCATCAAGGTATGTGCTTCTCTTGAACAGCCATCTCTTTGCAAACGCTAATCAGTAGACAGACTCGACCGGATCGTCACGTGAGTTCATTCGCGTTCAATGCTCTCAGAAGCAACCCCCTCTTCTCGAGGGTCCGCTTCTCTTTGCACCCAGAACTCTACCTTAGAATTCATCTAACACTTTGCAGGATCCTTGAGACGGGAAGCACTCGTCTCATTCGAGACACGGCCGTGAGCCAACTTGCCGATTGGCAGAAACAGCACCCAGACGAGCTCTTCAATCTTCTTTCTAGGGTTGTTCCGTATCTTCGTCACAAAGACTGGGAGACCAGGTCAACAGCAGCCAAGGCCATCGGCAAGATCGTTGAAAATGCCCCCTTTTACGATCCCAATGAGGACGAGGACGATGTTCCACCACCAGCGCCCAAGGACGATGAAAATGGCGCGGTGAAGAAGGAGGAGGAGCAGGACTCGTCCTTCGCCGAAGACGAGCTGTTCAAGCTGGACTCACTGAACCTCGATAACATTCTGAACTTTGGCCGCGAACTGGTCAGAGGCGGCTCCGTTGAGTACAACCTGGCGGCGTTGGACCCCCAATCTCGACTTGCTCACCAAAAAAAGACGTTGAACGGACGGCTCGGACTCCTAGGTCGGAGATTTGAGGACGAAGAGATGCCCATCATTATTGAGAAGGATCCCAGTCCATCGACACCACACGACCACAGCAATGGTAACGGCCTGTCACGGAGCGACAGCAATGCTGCTGGGCAGGGCCAGTCCACAGAGGAGTCAGGCTTGAGCTCACGACAGCTCAACGTTCTGAAGCGCAAGCGGAAGCGAGAAGCCCAAAAGGCTGCCAAGGGTGGTTTTGGCGATTTGTCCATACGGAGGACGGCCACTGCAGGCTCTGAAGGCCTTGCAGACGATACGCCCATGCCCGAGGCTGAATCAAAAAAGAGCGACTACTTCAGCTTAGAGCGACCCGCAGATGTTGATGAGGACACCAAGGTTGTCAGCGAGTTCAAAGGCCCCGTTCTGCCTATCAAGTCGGAGCTAGAAGCCGAGGACACCATGGAAGGCACAGAATGGCCCTACGACAGGTTGTGTGACTTTCTCAAGATTGACATATTCGATCCTACCTGGGAGACACGTCATGGAGCGGCCATGGGCCTTCGCGAAGTCATTCGAGTACATGGCGCAGGTGCAGGCAGGATGCGGGCCAAGTCGCGCCAGGAGAACGACAAACTCAACAAAGCATGGCTCGATGACCTCGCTTGCAGGCTGGCCTCTGTGCTGATGCTCGACCGCTTCACAGATTACAGCTCCGACATGTCTGTTGCCCCAATTCGGGAATCTATCGGCCAGACTATGGGTGCCGTGCTTCGCCACGTTCCGCCAGAGTGTGTGCATGATATTTACAAGGTCTTGTTCCGCATGGTCATGCAAACCGACCTAAGCGTCGGCAAGGTCTGGGCTGTTTGCCACGGAGGCATGGTTGGTCTGAGATATGTCGTCGCAGTCAGGAAAGACTTGCTCCTCGAGGACGGCGAGATGATCGACGGCGTCATATCTGCTGTTATGAAGGGCCTTCAGGACCAAGACGACGATGTGCGTTCCGTCAGCGCAGCAACACTACTACCTATGGCCCAGGAATTCGTCACCATGAGGCCTGCCGCCATCGATGGCCTCATCAACATTGTCTGGGGCAGCCTCCAGGATCTAGGTGACGACCTCAGCGCCAGCACAGGCAAGATTATGGATCTCCTTGCCACGCTGTGCAGCTTCCCCGAGGTGCTGCAGGCAATGCAAACATCCGCCGACACAGATGAGGAACGGACTTTCAACGTTCTTGTCCCCAGACTCTATCCTTTCCTCCGCCACACCATTACTTCAGTTCGACTTGCTGTTCTGAAGGCTCTGATGACCTTTATTGGGTTGGAAAAGCAGCGTTCCAGTGGATGGCTCGGAGAGAAGCTTCTGCGACTTATCTTCCAGAACGTATTGGTCGAGAGGGATAGAGAGACTCTCAAGATGTCCCTAGAGGTCTGGTCGTCACTCATTACATCTCTCGCCCAAAATCCTACAGAACTTGCCGACGCCGCGTCAGTTGAGCCCATGATGCAACTGGCTCTACACCCCATTGGCGTGTCTCGCAATCCAATTCCTATGAATGCCACGCTCTTCCAGAAACCCTCAGGTGGCACATATACAAATGCCGCCATGCCCGTGGCCCCAGTCAGGAAAGCGGCCTCGCCAGACGGAGAACGGGCATCTAAGCGTCGGCGGAAGTCCACCAAGGTCGATGATGCTCCTGTTGCCACTCATACTCACGATGTCGACGGCCACATGATGCAAGGCGATGTCGACCTTGTTGGCATGGATACCTTGATCCGGTCGAGAATGTCAGCTGCAAAGGCCATAGGCTTACTCATGGCGCACATTCCTGTCGACAGGCTTGTCGAATACGAGCAACATATTCTACCTGCTCTTGCTTCGCCCTTCTCGTCGACAGAGCTCACTGCATGTGTTGTCATTGAGGAATACGCAAAGAACTGTGCCGGCGAGGTCTCGCCACGCTTCACCAAGCCAGTGCAGAGCATTATCGAAACAGAACGACCCTCCCACTATAGGGATCTAGTCAGCTACATGCACCGCGTGCGGTCTCAGTGCTCACAACTGCTTAACATGTTTAGAGACCATGGCAAAGTATCGAGCAGCAAGCTGCCCACCCTCGCTGTCGTCGTACAGGGCGAGGCAGAAGCCGGACCTGGCGCGTTCTCGGTCGCTGTGGCCGAGAAGGTCGTCAACGAGGACTTCGACAAACTCAAGAAGGCTATGTCACCCGGCCAGCGTCTTGTTGCAAGTCAGATGCTGGCTGAGTCCCGAGATGTTACAACCACAGCCATTACGGATGCAAAGTCAGCAAAAGACGCCAGGGATGTGCGTGTCAAGGCTGCCGCTGCCTGCGCACTTGTCGCCATCAAGGCGCTGCCCAAGAAACCCAGCCCCCTCATCAAGGGCGTCATGGACAGCATCAAGACTGAGGAAAACCACGAGCTTCAAAGCCGTTCTGCCAACACAATTGCAAGACTCATTCAGCTCTTCACCGAGATGGGACGCAAGGGCCCTGCTGAGAAGGTCGTATCAAATCTCGTCAAGTTCTCTTGCGTTGAGGTTGCCGAAACTCCAGAGTTCCCCGTACATGCAGCCAAGACGAATTGCATCTTGTCAATGCAGAAGGAGGAAGATAGGGTTGACCATCCTGACGCTGCGAAATGGGCCAAGGAAGCCAAGGCAGCGCGCATCACGCGGCGCGGCGCAAAGGAGGCTCTCGAGATCCTGTCAAGGAATTACGGCGCCGATCTGCTCACTACCGTGCCTGTCTTGAGGGTGTTTATGGAGGAGCCCCTTGTCAAGGCCTTCTCGGGCGATCTGCCCGCCGAAGCAAAGAATGCTGAGGAGACTTTTGGCCAGGAGATTGTGGACGCCATGTCCCTCATCCGAACCCTCATGCCAACTATGGACAAGGCGATGCATCCCTTTGTCATGGACATGGTACCCCTGGTCATCAAGGCGCTGCATTCCGAGCTTTCCGTCTTCCGCTACATGGCAGCGAAGTGTATGGCCACGATCTGCAGCGTTATGACGGTCGAGGGCATGACCGCGCTTGTGGAAAAGGTCTTGCCCTCGATCAGCAACCCTATCGACCTCAACTTCAGACAAGGCGCGATTGAAGCGATCTACCACTTGATTGCTGTCATGGGCGATGCTATTCTGCCATATACCATCTTCCTCATCGTGCCCGTCCTGGGCCGCATGAGTGATTCGGACAATGAGATCCGTCTCATCGCAACCACATCGTTTGCTACACTCGTGAAGCTTGTGCCTCTCGAGGCTGGTATTCCAGACCCGCCGGGGCTGTCGGAGGAGCTCCTCAAAGGACGAGATCGAGAGCGTACGTTCATCTCCCAACTTCTCGATCCCAAGAAGGTGGAACCGTTCAAGATCCCAGTTGCCATCAGAGCTGAGCTGCGCTCTTACCAGCAAGATGGTGTCAACTGGCTCAACTTCTTGAACAAGTATCATCTGCACGGTATTCTCTGTGACGACATGGGTCTCGGCAAAACGCTTCAAACCATCTGCATGGTTTCCAGCGACCATCACCAGCGCGCTGAAGAGTTTGCGAAGACTGGCGCCCCCGATGTTCGGCGACTCCCTTCGCTCATCGTTTGCCCGCCTACCCTCTCGGGTCATTGGTCGCAGGAGCTGCGGACCTACGCTCCCTTTCTGACCGTGACAGCCTACGTCGGCCCGCCTAGCGAGAGAAAGGCTCTGAAGGACTCGCTCGACAAGACGGACATTGTGATCACCAGCTACGATGTGTGTCGCAACGATGTCGACATTTTGGCGCAGTACAACTGGAACTACATCGTTCTTGATGAAGGTCACCTCATCAAGAATCCAAAGGCCAAGATCACCATGGCAGTCAAGCGGTTCCCTAGCAACCACCGATTGATTCTGACGGGAACACCAATTCAAAACAACGTTCTCGAGCTTTGGTCCCTGTTCGACTTCTTGATGCCAGGTTTCTTGGGAGCGGAAAAGGTCTTCCTTGACCGGTTCGCCAAACCCATCGCCGCGAGTCGCTTCAGTAAAGCTTCATCGAAAGAACAGGAAGCGGGTGCCCTGGCCATTGAGGCCCTGCACAAGCAGGTGTTGCCCTTCCTATTGCGACGTCTTAAAGAGGAGGTGCTCAACGACCTCCCGCCCAAGATTCTGCAAAACTACTATTGCGACATGAGCGATCTGCAGAGGAAACTCTTTGACGACTTTACTCGAAAGCAAGGTAAGAAGCTCCAAGAAGAAGCTGGCAAGGACGACAAAGAAGCCAAGTCACACATCTTCCAAGCTTTGCAATACATGCGCAAACTATGCAACTCGCCAGCTTTGGTAATGAAGCCAGGTCACAACCTCTACGACGACACGCAGCGTCTGCTGAACAAGCAGGGCACCAGCCTCGAGGACCCAGCTCATGCACCGAAGCTGACGGCCCTACGCGACCTTCTTGTGGACTGTGGTATTGGCGTCGAGGGAGCCGAGTCAAACGATCCCTTGTACCAACCCATCAAACCGCATCGTGCACTGGTGTTCTGTCAGATGAAGGAAATGTTGGACATGGTCCAGAATACGGTTCTCAAGAGCATGCTGCCCAGCGTGTCCTTCCTCCGACTGGATGGTGGCGTCGAGGCCAACAAGCGACAGGCTATTGTCAACAAGTTTAACCAAGACCCTTCGTACGACGTCCTTCTCTTGACGACGAGCGTCGGTGGCCTGGGTCTCAATCTGACAGGCGCTGACACTGTCATCTTCGTGGAGCATGATTGGAACCCTCAGAAGGATTTGCAGGCCATGGATCGCGCCCACCGAATCGGTCAGAAGAAGGTCGTCAACGTGTATCGTCTCATCACACGCGGCACGCTTGAGGAGAAGATTCTGAGTCTGCAACGGTTCAAGATTGACGTGGCGTCGACAGTCGTCAACCAGCAGAACGCAGGCCTGTCGACAATGGACACGGATCAGATTCTCGATCTGTTCAACATGGGTGACACCGGGCCAGGTCTTATCAGCGACAAGCCGAACCCGATGGAAGGACGAGAAGAGGACATGGTGGACGTCGAGACGGGTGATGTGATCACCAATAAGCCGGGCGGTAAGAAGGCCTGGATGGACGATCTGGACGATCTCTGGGACAACCGTCAGTACGAAGAGAGCTTCGACCTCGACGGCTTCTTGAAGACGATGCAGTAGGACGTGGCCGACGGTACGGCGAGGGACACCAGCCTTGCCGGGAAAGGATGAATGGAGTTTTCTGGGTCAGGGGCCCGTGTTCGTGGAGAACCAAAGGGTCGGCGCTGTGGCTCCTAGCTCTGCTTGAGAGGGATTGCTTTTGGTCGTTGGCATGGCTATTGTATGTACCAACTGTAACAATGGACGGGAATGGGGTGGTGGCGAGCGATATATTTGACACGTCTGTGGGCGATGCTTACCATGGCTTATATCAATTAACGTAATGATGCGAGAGCTGCTCGCAAGAAATAACGGGAGAAAAACCGGGACAACTGCATCTCGTTGATTTGCACCTGGACATTCACAGGTTGACTACAGAAGAGCTGGGATGGCGATAAGATAAAGGTAGTGGTGGGGTACGATCCTCACTGCCTGCTCTCTACCGTTCCAGTACCCCGCTATGGGTTTTGGGAGGTGCCCACCGAGAACCTTCCATGACTGCAGCTGTTGCTGCTGCTTCCTCCTCTTGACGTTTCTAGATGAAGACTACCGAGACCACGAGGTCGAACTCATCACGAACAAAGAATTGAACAAGACCACCAAAATGCCCGTGGACTACAGCAAATGGGTAAGTAGTTTCCCCTCCATTCCACGCCCCCAGGCCTTCCGACACGTAAACGACAAGGCAAACTGACGGAGCCCCCTTCATGGTGCAGGACGCGCTGGAGCTCAGCGACGACTCGGACATTGAAGTGCACCCCAACGTCGACAAGCGGTCCTTCATCCGCGCCAAGCAGAACCAGATCCACCAGGAGCGGCAGCAGCGCAAGCACCAGATCGAGACGCTCAAGTATGAGCGCGTCATCAACGATGGGCTGATGCGGCGCATCTCCGGCCTGCTGTCGGCGCTCAAGGCGCACGCCGCCGTGGCCGAGACGCGCAACCCGGGCGAGGTGGCGTTCCAGGCCGTCATGGAGTCGGCGGGGCGGCCCGAGGACGACCAGCCGCCGCCGCGGCCCCGCGGGCGTGCACACAGAGTCGGAGCCCGCTGCCGTCGTACTCCAAAAATGATGGCGACGCTGCTCGACCAGGTCAGCAGAGCCTCGACGAGCGCGGGCTCACGGACACCGGTACCAGGGCATGATTGACGCATCGCGAGCATCTCAACAGGTCGAGGGCCTGCAGCGCAGCTCGTCGTCAAGCTGGCGGAGCTCGAGAAGAGAGGCGCAAGATCACGAGCGAAGGGTACAGGACGGCTTCAACAGCTCGCACGTGGCCAAGGCGCGCCGGGCGAGGCCAAGGACGGCAAGAAGCAGGAGGTCGAGCTCCTGAACCCCAACTTCAAGGGCGGCGCCGCCGCCGGCGCGCCGTCGGCGTCGACCGAGAGCTACGGCGACGACGAGGAGATCGAGGCGTCGCCGGCGGCGCAGCTGTTTGCGCAGATCCGCGCCAACGACTACTCGGCCAGCCTGTCGTTCCTGTCGAAGCACCCGGAGATCCTGACGGAGCGGGAGACGGACGGCCTGCTCGTCATGGCCTTTGACGCGGCGCTCGAGCGCAAGGATGACTGGAGCCGGCAGTGCGTGCACCAGGCGCTGCTGCTGCAGTACTGCCGGGCGCTCGGAAAGGACGGGCGTCGCCATGTTTCTTCAAGCGCATCACGACAAAGGGCCACCAGGGCGCGGGAGGCTTTCTACAAGGACGTCACGAACACGTACGCGCGGCATCCGGACGCGGGCCCCCCAGATTGTGGCCGAGCGGGCCAAGGAGCCGGCCGAGGGCGTCGAGCAGATCCACTGCACGCTGTCGAGCGGGCACGGAGATCAAGATCGCATCCGCCGCGGACAGTGAGGAGGTCGAGGTCAAGGAGGCGCGCCTGATCTTTGAAAGCTTCAGCGACGAGTTCCGCAAGGCTCTCGAGACGGGCAGCCTCGACAAGGTGAACCACGTGCTAGGGAACATGACGGTGGAAGCGGCCGAGGACGTCGTAGCCAAGCTCGGCGATGTAAGTTGAACCTGTTGGGCTCTGTTGTCATGGTTTCCAGTCTTTCTTACTAACTCACGCGCGCAAAACAGGCCGGCATCCTCAGTCTCGAGGAGCAGATTATTGATGCTACGACCGAGGAAGGCCGCAAGGCACTGAAGGAGATGGAAGCGGCACAGACGGGCACTGGCGCAGGCTCAGAGTCAGGCTACGCCCCCGATCCGGAATAAAGGTCCGCCCACCACATAGGTGACAGCGACAGGGAGCTATCGTGGCATCGTTAGTCTCGTATCCAGAATGCATGCCAGTTCAAGCACGGTCCAGTGATCGGGCAACCATGGCCGAAAGAGAAAGCAAGCTATGAAAAAGCTTCTTAGCGGAATTACAGATAGTTCTTCTGGGAAGTTGCAAATTGGCCAAAAGGGGAAAACAATCATTGTCACTAAATTGCAGCATGTTTGCCTCCCTGGACACGACGCAAACTCTATGTCGTGACGTGGCCAGTGAGCGGGAATCAGTTTACATGAACTTCATGGGCATATCTGAGCGCTGTTGGCGTCTGGACTTTGTCTCAAGCATGATAAGAAAGCTTGTGCTCTCAAGATTGGGGGGATGGTGCGCATAAGCTTGGCCCAAACGCCAAGCGGGAGCGGGCGTCGATCTCGACTGGCGGGGAGGGATTGATCGTCGGGCAACTGCCGTGCAAAGGGTGGCAGTTGAGTCGAACGAGTGCATAGGGGCTCGACTGATGACCGTGGATGGTTCAGGCTGTGGTTGATCAGCTGTCAGAGGATTCAAGGTTCGCGGTGATTATGTTTGATCTGCTCCGACCTCGCATTTTTGCACACGTAGCCCGGGCCAGATAATGAGCCAGAACTGGCGCGGAGGTGCACTGCCAGGCTATGTGTGGCCTCGAGCTTGACCACGACCAGTCGACGAAGCCTTCCCGTGGGTTAAGTAAGCTGAAGCTGGTTCAGGCGCGTAAAAATAGCAACGGCGCCAGTACGAAACGCCTTGTGTGTGGTGTGCTGAATCACTGGATTACTGGATCGCTGAATCACTGGATCATTGAATCACAGGGCGGTGATAGGGAGGTGCTGGAGGGGCGAAGGCGAGGTCGAGGGGGGAGGGGCAAACACGCCAACCCCCACTCTTTTCTTTCCCTTTCAACATCAGGCACCAGGTTTTGCACACCACAGATCGTGTCATGCAATGCACTGCCCACACCTACGCCCAATACCCATGATACGAGAAGCTGCATACCTGACCGCAGAGGGAGACCCGGAGACCAGTGGCCAGCGATGTGACGCAGTGAAATGGGGTGCCCTGTCGAATCGGCGGCTTCGGCCTCCACGGCAACCGAACCGTGCAGCAAGAGGGCACCCCCCCCCTGGACGACCAACCTCTGATCGCCAGTTTCGAGAATACGAGTGATGGGTGTTTCCCCTTTGCTATGTCATCATGATCGACGACTTGTCTGCGGGTCAGCCTCTCGATATCCAGGGAAAGAAACCGCTCACGACTGCGGTGGATTGCTATGGGACAGCAGCATCAGGTCCCAAGGTGTGTTCTCGATGGATGGATAGATGGATGGATTGGTGCTTGATCATTCCGTCGACCGACATCGAGGGCACGTCGTCAGTCAGCATGGGTTTTCTGGTTGCGCGTTGTTTCACCCCTTTGACCCTCTTTGCTCGTTGCACAACCTCGAGGGGGCGCAGCTCTCGGGCATTTTCTGACGACAGGCGCTGAGGCCGAGGCCCTCTGTTTTGCCCTCTAAGGATCCTACCTACCGCGGGTGCCTACGTACCTAGGTACCGACGCAGCACTGTACCGAACAAAGATACCCAGCATCCGCCCACACGCACACTTGGCCCCGACGCTGGTTGCGCGGCCTGGTGGGGCTGCTGCGGGCAGAAAAGATGCCAGGGGTTTGTGGCCACTGAGGATCCACCCGTCGACTCGGCCTGTCGAGACGACGGACTCAAGCACTCAAGGCACTCAAGGCCGCCGGAGGCCCTTATGCGTCAAAGGGTCTGAAGAGGGGGGCCCCCCTGTCGCTCTCCGAGGCTGGGGCGATGTGGTTACGATCCCAGGATTCTGGATCGACGCACCTGGCAAGCTTTCACGTCCCTTTAAAGAAGCCCTGCATCCTTTATTCCTACGCCGTGTTTCCGCTTTGGGCTTTATTTCTTCTCACAGCATACCGAGCTTTCCATCGTTTTGTACCTTTGAGTTCGCTCTTTTTCTTCGGTGCCCGTCTTCGACTTGCTCGGAAGACACTCACAGATCTACCGCACACTGCACGCAGCACGCAACACCCAGCACGCAGCACACACGCCGCCCATGATGCTCCCACCCTCACTCTCTGCCTGGCTGACCACGGCTGTCGTGGCCTTGTCTGCCTCGACAGCCTGGGCCCTTCCTCAAGATGGCACGGCCGGAACCTCAACGTCTTCAGCAGCAGCTGCTGCCACTTCAGGATCTTCTTCGTCGACCGCTTGCAACAATTCGCCATCGCTATGTAACAGGGCGTACAACAATGTCACTCACATGGGTGCGCACAATGCCGCCTTCCTTCGCGATGAGGCCACGGGCTTCTCCGTCTCCGGCAACCAGTTTTTTAACGCTACCGTCGCCCTCGACTCGGGCCTGCGTCTTCTCCAGTCTCAGGTTCACTTCCAGAATAACACGCTGCGCCTTTGCCACTCCAGCTGCAGTCTCATGGATGCCGGTCTTCTCGAGGACTGGCTGCGGCCCATTAAAACCTGGATGGATGCCCACCCCAATGAAGTCGTCACCCTGATTCTCGTCAACTCGGATGATAAGGACGCCGCTACCTACGCCTCGGCCTTTGAAGCCTCCGGCCTCTCGTCTCTCGCCTACGCTCCTGAGACGCCCGGCGCCACCTCCACCTGGCCCACGCTGCAGTCTCTCATCAACGCCAACACGCGCCTCGTCACCTTTGTCACCAACATGGACGCCTCCACCCAGCACCCCTACCTCCTGCCCGAGTTCACATACGTCTTCGAGACGGCCTTCCAGGTCACGGCCCCCACGGGCTTCAACTGCTCCCTCGACCGCCCGACGACCATCTCCTCGGCAACGGCCGCCATGGGCTCCGGCCTCTTGCCGCTGATGAACCACTTCATGTACGAGGCCGTGTCCAGCAGCATCCTCATCCCGGCCGAGGGCCTCATCGACTCCACCAACAGTCCCAGCACGAGCGGCGTCTCCGGCGCACTCGGCGCCCACGCTCAGACGTGTCGCAGCGACTGGGGCGTCGCGCCCACCTTTGTCCTCGTCGACTTTTACGACAAGGGCCCCGCGCTCCAGACGGCCGACCAGTTGAACGGCATCTCGAACCCCGTCGGCCGTGGCGACGTACCCGCCTCCACGAAGAGCGCAGCCAGGACCACGGGCCCGCCGAGGATGGGCATGGAAACAGTGGCGCTGGTGACGTTCATGGCAGCCGCCGTCTTCCTGTTCTGATATTTTTTTTAATGTTCATTCACGGTTGGTTCTGGCCTCATCTTGGCATGATCATAGCGATGGCGTTCTGGGCGGGGTGGTTCATCTCAACGAGATAGTTGGGACTTGGCACATGGTGACTTTTACATACTGTGGGCATAGCGCATATAGATGGATAGATCAAGCCCATACGACAACATGGACAAATTGGACAACATGTACAAGCAGCTCGCAAGATTTCGTCCCTCAATGTGAAGTCATGGCATGTCTGTCGGAGCGTTCTTGTTCTTTTCCAGATAGGCTGGCTGGTGCCGGGTTCATGCCTACTTGTGAAGCCGAAGGCGTTCCAGACCTTGCTACAGAGATCAAGTATCCATGGAGCGGATCCCAGATCATCCAACAAGCGTGAATGGTTTAGTGGTAAAATTCTCCGTTGCCATCGGGGAGCCCTGGGTTCGATTCCCAGTTCACGCACAGCATTGATCTTTTGCCTTTTGCATCTCAATATCAAACCATGGCCATATTTTTTGCTCGCATGCATTTTCTAGGTGACGCGACGGGTGCATTGGGTCGAGTTGGTGCCTGTGATGGCGAGCTTTACATGGACCTCTCTGCACTGGTATCCTGTGTAGCATTTCTAGGTTATGTGTGACAATTCAAGCCTTCAGGGAGAACCATGTAGAACGACACTTCGGCATTGGTCGGGTGTTGAGTTCTGCTTTACATATTGCCCGACTTGCCGCCAGCCGTTCATCACCATCCTCAAATCACCCATGTGGCCACAGCACAGCAGCAGGCACCCCCCAGGAACAGCAGTCCTTTGCACAATGTTATACATTTAGTAGGTATGATACAGACGCCCACGTGCTCTTCCCCCGTCTACCTGTCAGCCAGCATGTTCCGCACGCTGTGGTAGTACTTCTCGTCGACGCTGGCCTTCAGCTCCTCGGCCGTCAGCCACTTGAACTCGGTGTAGCCAAAGGGGTTGCCCTCGAGGTTGGCCTGGCCGGCCATGATACGGGCCTTGAGGAAGAAGGTCTTCTCGCCGCGCTTCTGCAGCGAGCCGTCCTCGCCGAGCGCCGGGCGGACGACGTGGTGCGCGACGGGCACGCGGCCCACCATCCACGTGTTCATGTCGAGGCCGGCCGTCTTGTCCATGACCCTCTTGGCCGTCTGCTACACGTTAGTCTCGCGTGTCTCGATGGACGGTTGCCTTTCCAGGGCATATCCGTAGAGTGGGAGAAGGGGGGAGAGAAGGGAGAAGAAAGGGACGACCTTCCTCGTGCAGGTGCTCATTCGTAACCACCGGCCGCCGCGGGGAAAAAGACCAACGGCCCTTCCTTGCCCCTGACGGACGAAGGTACAGCGTCCTGTCGAGGGGGGCGGTCGAGGCCCCCCGACGTTGCCGGTGCGGTTCGCCTTGGTTGACGCGGCTCTGGGGCGCCTCAGGCGCCGACGCGCTCCTCGACGGGGATGATCTCGGCGTCGTCGCTGACGCGCATCGTGGCGTCGCGGAGCAGGGCGTCGTAGACGGCGGCGCGGGAGCTCAGCGGGTCGCCGGCGGCGAGCTCGTCGTCCCAGGCGCGCGCCGACTTGCCGTGGTAGACGCCGAGCTCCTTGGCGACGGTGCCCTTCGCGGTCGCGGACCTTGAGGTTCCAGTCGATGAGGGCCGGCGTGTCGGGCTTGAAGTAGACGGACGTGACAAAGGGCATGCTGAGCCGCTCGTTGAGGCGTTTCTGGTAGAAGTAAAAGGCCGACTCGAACGCCGTCTCCTCGGCCGTCAGCAGCGGCGCCCGCGTCAGGATGATCCGGGCCTGGATGCGGTAGTGGGACTTCCATGCTGCTGCTGGGGTGTTCGCTGGCTCAGAGGGGGTCCGTGTCGTCGTCGGGGGGAGGTCGATGGGGCGTTGTTGCCGTCGAGGGCGGCGCCCGGCGGCGCCTGAGTAGGCTCGCCAAGGGTTCGGGGCTCGGATCTGGAGACCTGTCGTGGCGCATTGTCGGCACAGTCTTGGGGACGATGCTGCCGAGCAAGTTAGGAATGGGGTCAACGGAGGAGGGGAGGGTGTTTTCTGTCGGCTGGACGAGGAAGCGGCTAGGAGAGTAACATACTCCGCAGAAGGCCACGAATGGCGAGAGCGCCCCTACTTGAAGCTGCCATTGTGATGTGTGGGTGGAAGGGGGGGAGGAAGAAAAATCAGGTGTGTGATGCTCCCCTTTTTTCCAATACCGATGGTACCACTTCACCTCGAGGCAGTCAAGATTGAACTTTTTTGGTGTCGCAGCTCCCAAAGCCAGAGCCCAGCTTTCGGAACGCGGTACGTATCGCGCCGGGGGCTGGCTCTCTGCCAAACCAGAAGCGGCTTACCTAACCACCGGCTCAACCACGGGCGACTGTCCAGCCTCAGGCACGCACCGAAACCTACAGGCGGGCGAGGGTTCACTCCCCATATCTCGTCTCCAGCCCCTCCCTCTGCTCTTTCTTCCCTTTCTCTCCTTTTTTTTTTTTCTTTCTTCAAGGCACCATTTACCTTATCGTCAAGACCTGTTCCACCTCCAGAACGTCCTGATCATTTACGAGTGCCGAGAACGAACAACGCAGTCTTTTTTCGCTAGCGGTACCTGCCGTTATTTACGTCTACCGGGTTGCTGTTAGATAGATACTGCTAACATACTATTCCTCGTTCCGTGATTTCCGCCGTGCGGTCTGTGGGACCGCCCGCTGCATGCCCCTTCGCCTGATTTTGGTCGACAGCTGGCTCCAATGATTCATCGATGCCTGTATTTTATCTCATCGATTCCCATCGCTGCTTGTTCGCAAAAAAAAAAAAAAAAAAAAAAAAAGCCGTGGAGAGTGTGACGCCGCGCAACTCGGAGGCCTGCCTTGGTTTGTGGGCCAATCTGCTAAATCCTCATGAACGCACAGATAAGACTCGTCGCGGCCCATGGTCCTCAGATGTTACACCTGTGCACAAGAAGCATCTCAAATTTCGGGTAGCAGTCGATTTATCTATCTTATGTATCACATACGACTCGGACGGTCACCGAGGCCCACCACGGAGCCGCGAATGCAAAGCCTTGAGTCCTCGCCGACCATGTGGGAAAATACACACAATCCAAGCCAAAGTATTGACGCCGTTCCACCAGTTTTCTTTCAAATCTCAAGGCCCGTTGGGGCCGGTTGGGGCCCGTGTCGCCCAAGGGTATCTAAATGCCGCCTGCGTTGCCTAATGACCGAAAACGCCTACCATATCGTTCGTCTCAAATGATCCATTCGCTCTGTGGAAGACGCCACCCAAGTCCGCACAAGTTTATCCGGCTGAGCTCGTCCGATGCACCCTCGCCGATCGGTCATGCCGGAATGGCTTGCTGAAGAGCAGCCACGGCCCGCGTCACTTCTTCCTTGGCGCGAGCCTCCCACTGCGCCTTGTCTTCGGCCATGGCTGGGTCACGGAGTCCATCATAGAGCTTGCGCGAGACGTCGCGGTTGATGTTGCTGTACTGCTCGGCGGTAATCTTTCGGTCTTCAATGTCCCAGTGGGGCTTCAGCGCAGACTTGACGAATGCGCTTACCCGCTCCTTCTCCTCCCTGCTTAAGTCAGATGCGGGGGAGACGACCTGGGATCGTGGTCGCGTTGGGGACGATGCAGCTGGCCAGGTCGCCGGGCCGAGGCTGGCGAATGTCAGAATGGGTGTGTCGGTGCTGGCGGGCGCGACTTTCAGAGTCGCTCGTGTCGCCTGCTTGGCGATTTGGCGAGTAATTCGCTTCGGATACACGGCTCCACATAGAGCTGAGCTGATGCATTCGCGAGTAAAGTGTGAGTGAGCGACAGACTCCGTGAATTTCCCACCGAGGCCGTGAGGCGAAGTTTGTTGCGACGACGCCTTCACACGTTGTGCGAGTTGAAAAAAAGAGCCGGGCGTTTTCCTCGTCTGATGGCGTGCTCATTTCGACCTCTTTCAACAAGGAGAGAGGAAAACTTGGTGCCCGCCGTGGTTGCCCCGAGTTGGCACGGGATTTCTTCGCCGACCCCATTGATTGGGGAGAAGGATGGTCCTTTTTCCCCGGAAACGGCTGAATTTCCTGGGGGTTGGTTGGGCGGAAGTCCCCCTTAGGAAGGAGCAAGGAGCGGGAGCAGGAGCCGGGAACGGCCAACAGGGGGCAGCCGCCACCGCTGCCGCAGGGCCTTAAGGTCCCCGACCCCCGATGCCTCACCCTGAATCGGCAATCTGCGAGTGCGAGGGCGTTTGGACTTTCGCTCCGGTCTCTGCGGCGGCGGCGGCTTCGCGGGAGACGTCGATGCAGACCGGGACTTTCGCTTTCGTCTGTTGGGAGTCACCGTGCGATTGCTGCTGCTGCTATTGTTGTTCGCGGACTGGCGAGCTCTATCCAAGGCGCCCCACGCGAGACGTTCTCGGCGGTTTCCTGGACAGGCTGCACGATGTCTAGGCGCTCGCCTATGGCGCGGGGGATGCTTCGGGCAAATGTCTCTCCAGCACCTTGTCGGCTGGCGATCTGCAAGCGCTGTTCCCACTCGCGGTACTCACGAGATTCCCGCTCACGCTGCTGCTGCGTGCGGCGGAAACCCTCGAGGCTGTCGTCGTCTTCGTAGTTGTCGAGGTCGATATCGGTGGCCTCGAAGATACGCCCAGCGATCTGGCCCCAAGCGCCTTGCCACTCGACGGACCGTGCCTGGCGCCTCGCACGCCTCTGACGTTCTCGTGTGCGCACAAATGGTCGGCGGTGGTTCGTGCTGGGGCGATCGCCCGCACGTCCGAGTCGGACGTGCTGTCGGAGGCAGCCGCAGGTCTGAATATGTCGACGCACTCCAGGCAATCACAAGAGAAACGGAAACGTAATTCAGACCAACACAGTGGGTGTGGTAGGCGGCGTCGCAGCCATCGCAGAGGAGCAGGATGTCGGGGCGTTCTGCCATGCCACAGATGGGGCATGGCGTCTCTTCTTCGGGCTCCTCTTCCTCTGGGTTTTCTTGCAGCCACTGGCGGAGATCGAATTCGTGCGTTTGTTTCTTGTCCTCGACGGAGTAGAGGTCGATTTCGGGTCCTAGAGAGAAGCATGGTGGGTTAGCAGGGCTGCTGTCGAGTGGGTGGTGCGCGAGGCGGTGCTGGTCCATACCATCTAGCTCAGCTGACAGACTGATTTCGTTGAAGGTCGTGCGACAGATGGGGCAGGTGTTGGAGTTCTTTGCCCAGCTCCTGATGCAACGATCGTGGACAATGTGATTGCAGCCCACGAGCGTAGCAATCAGGTGGTTTTCGTCCGACTCAAGCAATTCGGGATCGACTTTGATAGGCGTTGCTGGCTCGACGGCAGGTTCTGACGCTCCAGGCGGCTCCGAGGCGGACGCTGTTGCGGAGG
>NW_003315026.1:950008-952443 GCF_000150825.1 Verticillium alfalfae VaMs.102
CGCAAGGTTAGGTTGGTAGGAATGGGGGGGAGGGAGGAGGAGAGCAGGTGACTGGTTGAATGGATGGGCGAGTTGTCAGCAGCGGTCGATGGATGACGGACGACGGACGACGGGGACTAGTTCGAGGCAGCGAGAGCAAGTGACAGACAGTGATGAGGTGTACCTTTGGTATCGTTGGCCCATGCGCTCACGCAGGCCTGGGTGTGTCTGCGCTCGCTGCAGGAGGTGATGGTGCCTGAGGTGGGTGAGTGTGAGGCGCAAGGTAGGCGAGTGGGGCGGTTCTGGCGGGTCAGGCGCAGCGCACCTGTGTGACGGCGGCACCTGGGCACCTGGACTGGGGAACTCGGCGATGTGAGTCCTTCGGGACGAGGCACCACGGACGGGCGAGAATGGTACTGGTTTTGTTTAATAAAAAAAAAAAAGTGAAAAGGAAGAGAGGGGAAGAAACACGGACTCTTCAGAAGCACATGTGGAGGGTCGTGGACTCGAATGTTGGCTTCCCCATCCCCTCGGGCCATAGGGCGGCGACAGGCCATGCCACGACAAGAACTTGAATTATAGGGTGGAGAGAGTTTCTATGGAAAAGTAAGGTAGGCACCTTAATCAGGTAGCTACGTACCTAGGTAGGTAAGTAACCAAGGTTCGAAACGACAGGAACCATCGACCAGGGTCACTTCCAGACATGTGAGTTACCTACTTCCTCCAGCGGGCGAGGTGTCCCATGAGGATGGGGAGGCGAGGTGTCGAGTCTAGGTACGAGCAGGACATGGACAGCCCCCGATGCCCAGTTCACGTTTGTCGTTATCCCGCAAGACCTTATCCTGCCTTGCTGTCTCCGACTGCTTCCCGTCCGCACCCTGCATCCCCCTGGTCCTTGTCCTTGTCCTTGTCGCCGATGTGCTCATTGCTGCTGCCCCCATCGTCGTGTCCCATTCTCCATGTTTCCAAGCAAGCCCCCCCCCCCCCCGCCTCTCCAAAGCGCCAGCCAGCCAAGCCAGCCGCCCAATCACTCACCGTCGTCGATGGATGGGCTCGGAGGCCGTCATCGTGATTGGGCCGACACTTCACGACAGCCGCGCCTCTCCTGGCGACGACCACGTGAGGCCGGCGTCACATCCTAGACGCAATGTGCTGCTACAGTTGCTGTATTGGCGAAGCGAAGTCATACCTCAGCCCATGCCCCACAGGCTACAGGCTGTAGGTCACAGGCTACAGGCCACAGGCGGGCTTCCGTCCGTCGTCTCGTTCCTGCCCAGGCGCGACAGCCTAAGGACCGTCTGTCTGCTGGCCACCAGTGTGCGTGCCTCTGTGAATGCCCTCACCGATCGCTGCGTCACGCTGGCGAGGCAATCTCTTCCTTTCGCCTTCTTCGTGATTCACTCTGCCAGCCCGTACCGCACACCGAGGCGATCCAGCACGCGCCCCATGGCCCTTCTTCGCCTCTACGTTGGTGACATGTGACATAAGGTTCCTGAGAAAGATGGGGTCGCCTGCCTGATGTGGCCAATCGATCCATACACGACTTGGATTCGCGCTTCGTCCGCTGTTCTCGACTTCGTGCGAGGGTCAAGCTGGCTGTCGAAGCTACCTGTCGCTGTCGCTGTGCCAGGGCGTGACTCACCTCATAAGGCAGGCAACGAGGCAGCCCACTGTCGCATCACGGCAGGCTGTCATGCATACAAGACTGTCCAGACACACCAGTTGCATTGGCCTCGAGTGCATTCCACTTTTTTTTCTTTCCCTTCCTGGCTCTATTTGCACGATATGCGAGGCGGCGACTTGCTTGCGACCTCTGTTTGAGGAATTGGGTTTCGCCTGGTCTTCAGGGCTGATCACTTTTGTGAAGAACGGATATCTGTGGCCATGGCCATGTGATAGAACCTTGGCATGCTCGTCTACGGGAAACAATCGACCAAAGGCAAGACCGTGTTTCCTCGGGCAATATTGGCCAGTCCCCATTGATTGGTCGCCCTCGGACTGCCCACACGAGGTGATGCCTGAGCCGAATTTCTCTCGTCGACCGACCCATCCTCTCAAGCTGCGAGTCCGAGGCTACAATCTGGTGGAAGAGAGTTTTGCGTTCTTTTCTCGCAGGATGTTGAATGGTAAAATGTGGCGGCGCAACGGGACAGAACGCCCTGGAAGGTTCGGAGCAGACAGATTCATTCTACAGCGCGACGGCTCGGACGTCGAGGAGACAATGCGAGAACCCGGAAACGTGCTGTGTCCTATAGACTTTGGGCCTTATCGATGATGCTTACGTGTTTGGGCGTGCATCACATTCATGCCTAGCACCTGCCCTCGAGGTTGGGCATGGCAATGTCAGAGTGGGCACCGCGGGCGACATGGAACAACACACGGCGAGGCGGCACAGGCGAGGAGGACCAGACAGATGCTGCTTTCACAGCAACGCCGAGCACAGGAGGACAGCGTGC
>NW_003315026.1:952904-976254 GCF_000150825.1 Verticillium alfalfae VaMs.102
ACAGCCCAGGTCTGGGGGGAGCCGGGGACGCACTGTCGAAGCCAGCCGAGTGGGCACGGCCCTGGTCCACGTTGTAGCCAAAGCCGAGAGCATGGGTGATCTCGGGTCGCCCGTGCTTGAAGTCGTTGTAGAGGGCGCCCAGCGGGTCGTTGCCGTCGACGTGGTTGATGTGGACGGCCAGGACCTTCGTGTCGATGATGCGCGGGAAGATGGCCAAGAGCCTGAACTGGAACCCGGCGAGCGTCGCCGGCAGGCAGCCCACGAACGCGTCGTAGAGGAACGTCAGGTCGTACACCATGTTGTGGCCGACCAGGACCGGACGCTTGGCCCGCAGCGCCGTCTGGCACTTGTTGAGGTGCCGCTGGAGGTCGCCGACGTTGTTGCGCCAGCCGGGGCACGCCGCGAGCGTGGCAGATAGCTCGACCGTGTCGATGAGATCCAGAAAGTTGCCGCCGCAGAGGGCTTCAAAGACGATGCTGAGACAGGGCCTGCTTCTTGATGGTGGCTTCACGAGCGTTGACCCTAACCTGACGTTTCTAAACATAGTTTAAAAGCATGATCAGCAAGTGCAGCAGAGCACGAGGGGGAGACTCACCTCGTCCTCAATCTTCAGAGTCTCGGCGGTCTTGACAGAGATGCGCATTCCGTAGGAGTAGAACGGCTCCATGAAGCAGTCAGGGTACTCCTCGAGGATTTCAGCGACGAGACGTCTATAGAGCGAGACGCGGGTCGATCGTGGATGCAACATGATGACCTGGGAGTTGGGGCGCTATCAAGGCGTGTTAAGACGGGTTCTGCTTCCGAACTGGTGGCACATACGGGCTTGGCATTATACCACTTTCTGATGAGCTCGGCATTGTCTTCGTAGAAAGTGCGGGCCGGGATGTCCATCTCATCGCAGCCCACCCGCGTGAAGTTTCTGGCGCGGATGGCCTGCTCCATGGCCTCTTCACGCTCCTTGCGGCTCAGAAACGGGACGCCGGCCCGATGTTCGCCTTCAAAGCCGTTGAGGGTCATGGGGTCGACGCCCTTCTTCTTGAAGAAGTCGAGGGCAGTGACGGAGAAGTTGATGACGCGCTCCTGCGAGCGCTGGAAGATATACTCGTCTCTGGTGTCTTGGAGGAAGAGGTTGTTGACGGCAAAGTCGTACGTGGTCGTCACGAACTCTGAGTCTATAGACAGCAGTCCATGTCAGCGCGTCTCGGCTATCTGTTGTCAGGCCCTTACTCTTGTTCTTGGGGTTCTTGATCAAGGTCAGTCCAAATTCGAGGATGTTGTACTGCGTGGCAGCGTGGGCGGCCATGGCGTACGACAGCTCCTTGCCTGAGAGACCACTGTACCGCGACTCGTCACGGTCAGTGACGCCACCAGACATCTCCAAGTCGATGACGGCGAAATCGCAGTCAGCCAGGCTCTGGAGAAGTCCAGGCAGGACAAGCCAGAAGTTCTGCGAGTTGACATCCATGTCCAGCGGTGGGGGATATGGATGGTATCGTGGCTGGTCCTGAGTGCGACATGAAGAAGAAGAGGAAGAGAAAGAACAAACGAGACAAGCATAGAAGGGAAGAGCGAGGTTTTCCTGCTTGCCCCGTAAGATTCTTCAGCTACGTGTAACTGCCCGTATCATCGTCGTGGTCGTGCTGAGCGGAGACGTGGAGTCGTCGGGGCGATACTGTTGATGTAAGCGACCCTCCCAAGTCAAACCACAAGCAGATGAGGTGAGATTTGAGAATGCTTAAGAGTCTTGTTGCGTGAGCTCTTGGATGTGAAGCATCACGCAAAACATCGCACAAGGAACAAGTTGAAGAATGTTAGGTAGCCAAAGCCTTATCCATGGCTCCTCACTTGTGGTGTGCTTAGACAGCAGTGAGCTGTGCAAACAAAGCATCTGAATATTACTCCTTATGGTATCTGAGAAGATTTGCTTCTGAAAATGTGCTTGTTCGCTCGATGAAAGAGCCATGGTTGCTTGAGAGCGTGCTGGCGCTAGGTCTGTAGAGGGCAGGCGTAATACAGACGCTCACCACCATGCATCCCTGTCTACTGGCACCGAAGTCAAAGTTGTTGAAGAAGTGTCTAATTCGATATGGATTGAATGTTTAAAGAGACGTGAGATTCGAGAACCGTTCACTGGCTGTCCCGAGGATGAGGCATCTTGGGTATGTCAACACCCAAGGCTGATCTTGGAAGGAGACAGGAAACGAAAATGCTATGCGTTGAGATTCACTTCATAGAGAGCTGTGACGTCTGTGAGCCATGCAGGGGCATTTCTCTATATCATGTGCTCGGTTGACCAATCTCACAGAGGTCATGTGCGTTCTGTGCCTGTAAGGCGCAACATGGGGCAGACGGCAGCGCCAGTCAGGGGCTAAGGAGGAAAAAGCTGGGGTAAGGGTCGCCTTTCAGGGGAGAACCTCGGCATTTGGAGAGCCGAGAGAGAGACTTGGCAGAAGGGGTAGCAGGCGTTCATGCATGAAATAATACCTTCTATACAGTCGTGATCTCCGTGATGGAGGGTCGGACGTTGTTGAAGAGGAAGGCCGTCAGGCGCCCCGCCCAATTACAGCTCGGAGGCTAGCCCGATGCGGCTGAGTTCGTCGAGGTTGTGGAGGTCAGGACGGTACCTCAGAGCGCTGTGGCGATCAGCGATCATTCAGTGTACCTGTCTATTCTGTCTGGCTTACCTAAGATAGGTAGGTACCTATGTGCCTTATTACAGGCAGGCACCTAAGCACCTAGGTAGATGCCCCCCCCCAGTCAGCCTGTGGTCAAGCAGTTGACCACCTCCATCTCAAGGTGCCGAGGCTAAACACCCAAGGCCGAGAAGCGAAATCGTGCTTGTGGAATGTTGACACCGCCGTGTCCCGACCCGAACCACATGCCGCTGACCTCTCTACTTTGTCAACTGGCGACCCCGACCACGAAACGAACGCGTGCCCACCCCCAGACAATGGCTCTCATTCTCATTCTCCGCCCGACACCGACCGACACATAATAACCAATCCCACTCATTTCTCCCCGTCAATGCCAGCAACAAACCCCGATCTACTAGTAAAGCAACCCCCCCTCTCTCTCTGCGCCCCCCAACCCTACCACTGCCTGCCACCATGTCGGTCAATGGTTCCTATACCGCGACTCTGAGTCCACGCACCAGCGCGCCCGACGCTTTCCACTCTCATATGCTCGCGAGCTCCGTCTCCTCGCTGCCGTCACCATCACCGAGGCCACAGTCGTCCCAGATCTCCAAAACCTACAAACAGGCGTCCACCCTCTTCCTGACCCGCCGACTGCCCGAGGCTCTCTCGACCATTCTGCCCGTGATCCAGCCGCTCCCCGCCCTCGCGGATGCCGAGCCAGTCGAGTTAGCTCCCGTCGCCTGCGCTTCGCGTTCGATGCGCTCCAAAGTTTTGTCCTCTACCTCCACCATTCTGAACGCCATTGTCGAACTGGACCCCGACGAGGGAAAGGATGCGTTCGGGAGCCAGGAGTGGCGAGCTCTCTGCGCAAAAGTGAGGGACGGCGAGATCTGGGAGGAAGTCGTGCGCGACGGCTACCACGGCGTCGAGGGCGACGTCGACTGTGATGTTGTGATCAACCTGTGAGTTTTCATCCCCCCCGGTGCTCTGTCTGTCCCCAGCTGCTACACCTGCCGCCTCGAAGATGATGGACCGCCAACTGACGAACAAACGCACAGTGCCACCTTGCTCCTCGCCCACGCAAGGACCCAAATGCTGAACCAGCAGAGGCTCGAGAGCTACTTGGCCGCGTCGACGGCGCCAAATCTCGATCTGACGAATCGATTCTCGGACTCGCCGCACCACCGCATGCGCTCGCGTCACAGGTCGCCTGCCAAGCGTACAGGCGGCACGGATACGCCGCGCGACTTGAACGCCCGCGTCAAGATCCTCGAGCTGTACACGCTGCACGTGCTGCTGCGTAATAACGAGTGGGACTACGCTCGGGAGTTTATCAACGTGAGCTCTGTCCTCGACGAGGAGCGCCGGGAGGCCTTCCTCCAAGCCCTGCAGAGCCTCCAGGAGGAGCAGCTCGAGGCCGAGAGGCGGGAGCTCGAGGCGCAGCGGGAAGAGGAGGAGCAGCTGCGACGAGACATCGAGGAGGCGAAACGCCTGAGGGCCGAGAATGAGGAGCGGGAACGCAAGAGGCTCGAGGACGAGAGGGCCCGGCGGGAAGGCAGCGAGGTGGACTACGGCATCGAGAGGACGCCTAGTCACGCCGGTTCGGGCAGAGGATCTCGCACCGGGCGCACGCAGTCCGGCGCATCCGGACCGTCGAATGCGAGGGGCGGCGGTACGGCGCGGCCGAAGGCCAAGGCCGTCGTTCCGGCCTCCGGCTTCGGCGCGCGGGCGACCATGGTCGTGAGCCGCCTCGCAGGCTTGATCGAGCAGCTCGGCGCGTCTTTCAGGGCGAATCCTATGCTACTGATGCGGCTCATCGCCTTTGTCGTGGGCCTGCTGCTGATGGTCGGGCAGAAGAACATTCGCGAGCGCATGCAGCGGGTGCTGGGGAATAGCTGGAACAAGATTAAGGCGACGGCGGGCATGGGCGTCAAGGTGAGTTATATATGAGATGGCCCCTTTCACGGGTCGCTGGTGTACGATGAGATTCAAGGAATATGGGCGGAGTTGGCCCCTTTTGGGCGATTCATTCTATTTGGTAATCATGAATTTACGAGCACTCTCCAAGATGCATTTCTCGGGCCATTCACCCACGTGGGTATATCTTTTTTTTTGAATCTACTGTTCCTAGATGCGCCATGCACATGACCCGATGCTTCACATCATTGCCAAAAACGCCAAACTCCTTCCTGTGGTACGCCAGTCTGTCTGTCCAGTGCCGTCTCCTTGAGTGCCAACCGCCCGATCGTCAGGTTGTTCTCCGCCCAAGAGTCTTGCCTCCATGCCCTCGTAGCATACTTGGGACGCAAGCGTAGCAGGCGCCCAACGAAACACCCTGCACGCTGCCACCGCTGGCCCCCCCCCCCCCAAAAAAAAGGACGATTCCTGCCCCGAACCCGGGCCTCCCCGCTCACTAGTAATTTGCTGATCGATTCGTTTTTTTCTGATAGAACAGATCCGTCCGCGAGCTGCCGAGGTTTATGATCTTCGGGCAGCCGTCGCGGTCCTTCTCGAGGCGCGTGCATTCGAAGCAGTAGTGGGCGTCCGAGATGCCCTCGCCGCCGCAGACGACGCACTTGTTCTGGTAGTTGCCGAAGCTGCACTCGTCGCAGATGCGGACAACGGCCGTGGGGCGCACGTAGGAATCGCAGACGGGACACTTGCCGTCGCACTTGTCGCAGAGGCGACCAATGGCGACGCCGGGCTGCTTGCGGCACATGACGAGATCGCTGGGGAGGCATGTCAGTAGGGGACAGTCTTCAGGGAAAGGGGGAGGACTTACGGGTGATGGCGCGACATGACGAACGGGAGGAGGCGTTTGGAAGTGTTGGAGTGACTTGCGATGCGTAGGTGGAGAGAGAGAAAGATGGCTGCGATCGTGCGCTAGGTGGTAGGGAGTTGGAGGAGAACGATGTCTGGGGTTGTCGGGCAAAAGAAAGCAACAACGTTGATTCCTCAGCCTTGCCACTTCTTCCGCGATGCCGCATGTGTCGATTGATGTCATTGGTTCAAGTGTGCCGAGGTGGGGCAACGTCGAGAGCTTGAGCTGCCGAAGCTCGAATTCCTTTGTCTGGATCGAGCCTTGGGAACCCAGGTGCACTGTTCCGTTCCTACCTCGACACTAGTTTGTATCGACCTACTTCTTGCGTCGCTTGCGCTTGCGAAGACCCGGGAGACCAGCGAATATCGAGCGACAAGAATGGCCGACGTCGCAGAGTGAGTCTGCTCTGGAGCCTTCAGCAATGGTACCAGGTACTAATTGTCAGCAGGACCCCCGTCAAACAGGAGCTGGCCTCCAGCCCGACCAAGCCGACAGTAGATCCCACACCACAAAAACGCAAAGCATCGCCGGCAGACGACGACAGAGATGATGCGACAAAGCGACCAAAGGTTGATTCGCCCGATGACCGCGCACATGACGCCCGGCGCATGTCTCACACGAGCGCAAGCTCGAGGCCAGACACGCGCGACCTGCACCACCACGATGCGCCAGACGATCGCGGCCGGCGCGGAAACGCTGTGTCCAAAGACGAAGAGAAGAAGCGTGGAAAGCGACTGTTTGGCGGATTGCTCGGCACACTGAACCAGTCTGGAGGCGGCGCCCAGTTGAAGCGACGGCGCGAAATTGAGCAGAGGCAGCAGGAGAGGGTACAGAAGCAAAAGCTCGAGGCCGAAAAGAGGTCTGCCGAGAGGCTCTCCAGAATCACCCAAGTCCGGAGAGCTGAGCAGATCAATTTTGAGGAGAAAGTGGTGAGTCTGCCGCCACGCTTGGCAGCGTCGCATCGCGCACTCGAGGCTAGAGAGCTTACACGACGATAGATGAAAACGAGGCACGCGAATATGCTAGCGAGAGCTCACTCATTACAGACCAAAGCCGAGCCTCGAATCGTATGTTCCGTCGAGCCCACACGCGTCCAGTTGCGTTGCTGACTGCATCAACAGTATTACCAGCCGTGGAAGTTCACCCGAGCGCAAGACGATATACTCGACGACCAGATCGCAGACGCCAAAGCGACAATCGCAAGGGAGGTGGAGGAGTTCGCTCTCCGCAGACACCAACACGACCGAGCGCATGGCCACAGGAGGCTGAGCACATCGCAATATGATAAAAAGGAGCCAGACGCTGCCGTCAGTTCAGCTCCTGCGCCTGCCCCCTCCGCGGCGCCCTCAGATGTGACGGGCTCTGCACCGGCAACTGTGACGCTTCCTGTTCCTGCAGAAGCTACCAACGAATCGTCCGTAGCGAAAAGTGTGCAAATGCACGACGCACACCAGCAGGATGAGCCCGGCGATGACGTCGTCGAGGCCGAGGAGGATACGGTGATGTACTAATGATTTCCATTGACAGTTCGTTTTGGAGCCCGAATTGCTGGCAAGATGTAAATCTTCTTCCTCTTCGGTCATTTCTCCCCTTTCTGCGATACCCACTGGCTTGAGAAGAAAAAAAAGCGTCCGGCGTTGACTTCGGCGTGTTTTTTGATCGACACTCACAAAATGAATCACGCATCTGCCACTTCATAGGAACTGTGTATACCTTGTTTCTTGAGGCCAGTGAAGGTCCCCGCTTGTGCATTACTCGAGCTGTTGATGTTAGACCCCTGCCGCCACTGAACGGCGTACCCGATTCGACAATCGCCGTCCCGATTAGTAGTCTACGCAAGACCAAAGCCGAGGCTTGTGGGTCGAGCTATGTAGCGAAGATCGTTCTGCGTCCATCGTAGACCACACAGTGGAACACAACGGCAGCCTCCTTGAATGGTTGGCGATGACCCGCCGATGCAGATTTCGATAAGTACAATTTGCTCGAACCACAAACAAGGCGCCGTGACTTATCGAACCAGGCTCGGTTGCCATGGCCATACTAAGCTGGGGTGCAAGACAACCAGGCTCTGGCGGAGTTCTCGCGCCTATGATAGACCTTTGGTGACGTTGAGGCCCCATCACGGTATGCGTTATGTTGACGGAACAGGCAGCTTCATTTGTCACCTGCCCCTATCCTTGCCCTGACCGGTTTTTGTACGTGCCTGGGCGCAGGATATGTATATATATAATGGGAGGGGGGAGAGGAAAGCCGACTAGTTCCCCTTCGAGTATTGTTCGCCTCGAGCTTGCTTCAACCCCTCCTCACACCTACCCCTCACCACCAAGCACCGTCACCAATCCACATACCCCAAATCCCACCATGTCGACATCCAAACTCGTGCCCAACGACCCGCGCGTCGAACGTAAGGAGGCCAAGGTCAGGGGCAAGACCTACTCGTATCTCCATGGCAAGCCCGAGGGCGGTGAGACGCCCAAGGGTGCCGTCCTCCTGGTGCACGGCTTCCCCGACTTCAGCTTTGGCTGGCGCTACCAGATCCCCCAGCTCCAGGCCATGGGCTACGAAGTCATCGCCCCCGACACGCTCGGCTACGGTCACACCGACGCTCCTGACGGCATTGAGCCCTACACCCAGAAGGAGATGGCCCACGACTTGGCAGCCCTCGCCGAGGCCGTCCTCGGCCCCAACCCCAGAGTCGTCCTCGGCGGCCACGACTGGGGCGGCTCCCTCGTCTGGCGCACGGCCATGTACCACCTGGAGCTCGTGGTCGGTGTCTTCTCTATCTGCACGCCCTACTTCCCGCCCAACCCGCGCTACTTCAGCCTCGAGTCCCTCGTCAACTCGGGCCGCCTGCCGACCTTCCGCTACCAGCTGCAGTTCATCAGCGGCGACGTCGAGGCCAACGTCAAGACAACCGACGACATCCGCCAGACCCTCGTCAGCATCTACGGCGGCCGCACCCCGGACGGCCAGTTCGGCTTCAGCGCCGAAAAGGGCTTCAAGTTTGACCTCTTCGGCCAGGTCGGCTCCTCGCCCCACGTGTCCAAGGAGGAGGAGGACCACTACGTCGAGAACTTTGCGCGCAACGGCCTCCACGGCCCGCTGAACTGGTACCGCACGCGCGAGCTCGCGTTTGCCGACGAGCAGCCGTTTGTCGAAAAGGGCTGGCGGTTCGAGGTGCCGTGCTTCTTTGCTTCGGCCACCAAGGACTTGGCGCTGACGCCCGAGATGGCCAAGGGCATGGGCGCGCACTTTGACGACCTGACGACCAAGTCGGTCGACGCCGGACACTGGGCGCTGTGGCAGAGGGCGGACGAGATCAACGCCATGCTGAAGGCGTGGTTTGCTGAGAAGATTGAGGGCAAGGCGGCTGGCGTCAAGGCTGCTCTTTGAGGGCATGCACGATGGTGGAAGTTTAGGTTTTACGCAAGATAGTCTAGCAATTGATGATTCATGGATGTTTGAACAGTACGACGCTATGCAGTCACTTGTTCAATCAGCGGAAAGGATGCTGCATAGATCGATAGTTGTGTTTATTGAACGCCTCCATGATACCTTAGCCCCTCTCCTTCGATAACCCATGTATATTATGCTCAACTGTGTCATTCACCACCTCTTGGTAGTGAAACCAACTTCTCGAGTTTTGAGATGTCCTTCTATAGGCCATGATTGCAGGCTCTCAAGGCGACCAGAGGAAGCTCCTCGCACAAATGTCCCATAAGGGACGACTCGGCTCATCGGGGCTCGCCAGCCACGCTGACCTCTTCTATCGACCTGACGGCCTGTGGTGCCGCCGGTGGAATTGTATTCCAGATAGCCTGGTGACGAGACCGGTCCCTCGCCCAGCGTGCCGCGTGTCCCCGCCAGCAGTCCAGGCACAAGCCTCGCACGAACAACTGCGAGAAGCGCGCCCCAGCCGTCTCACCCAACCAAGACGAGAGACCCTCCAGCAAAGGTGCCGCACAGCGCCCTCGTGGCATCCGCAGCCGCACCAGCTCATTCAAAACACGATCGCTTCAGATTGCGTCCCACGCCCTGAACCACCCCTTCACTTGAGCGTAAACTTCTGCCCCGCCACCGCCGGCGCAGACCCCTTCTTCTTGTTCGCCTTGCCGCACCCGGCGCACGAGTCGGCCCGGTACGCGCACGACTGGCACAGCGCGTGGCCCTGCGCGACGCGCGTCTTGCACTTGCCGCAGGCGCTCGAGTACTGCGCGTACGGGTTCTTGGCCGCCTTGGAGAGGAGCTTGCTCTTGCCGATGCCCGTCTGACCGAGTGTCGCCGACTTTGTGCCGCCGGCCGCGGACGAGGAGGCGGCGGCCGAGCCGTGGTAGAGTTCCGACTTCTTCTTGACGGTCGGGGTGGCGAGGGTCGTGGCGCCCTTGCCGAGTTTTTGACACTTGGAGCAGACCATTTCTCTGCTCTCTTTCTCTGGGGAGGGCGAATATCGATGATGGATAAATGGTAGGTGAGTTGTGATGGTGGTGTTTGGCGCAAGGGCTCTTCCGAGGTTGGGGAGGTCCTTGGGGAGGCGCTTGGAGGATGACGACTTATGATAAGATAACGATCTCGGCGCGACCAGATGCTGCCCCACATGGGATGTCCAGAGCTGTGCATTTCAACCGCGGCCCTTTGAGCATCACAGTATCACCAATGTCAAGTATTTTGAAGAATTGATTCAAGACAAAAAACAAAATTGTCATTGAACGTAAGATTGTAAACTAAAAATAAACGAAGCTCGCTTTTCTGCCCCTCCCATGCGCTCTCTTATGCGATCCAGAACCACACCTTCTGCAGCCAGTTCTTCGCAACGGGCTCAACGTCCATGGCGGCGAGCTCCTCCATCTCCTTGACACCGGTGACAACATCCACGTCGGCAATCTTGCGCGCCAGCGGCGTGCGGAACCAGAGCTTGTGGCCGAGGTAGAGCACAAGGAAGATGGGGATCGTGATGTAGGCGGCCAGGAAGTCTTGAACATCAAACTGGCCGGGGAAGAAGAGCTGGAAGCCGTTGGTCAGAGTCAGGATGATGAGCACAACAAGGCAGATCCAAGTGGCGTAGGGCTGCAGCGGCGTCTTGTAGGGCATGCGGTGCATCATGTTGTGGAAAATCATGGCCTTGCGGAAGCGGATATAGGTGATCATGACAACGATCCAGGCAATGTAGCCGCTGATGGTGCTGATGTTCATGAACCATGTGAAGACGGTGGCACCGTTGGTGCTGACGTTGAGGTAGGCGAGCAGGCCGATAGACCAGGTGCAGAGGATGGCGACGTAAGGGACGCCGTTCTTGCTGGTGCGGGCGCAGAACTTGGGCGCCTGGCCGTTGAGGGAGAGACTGTAGAGAATACGGCTGCCAGAGTAGAGGAAGGCGTTGCCGGCTGACCACGCCGAAGTCAGAATAGCAGCGTTGATGATGTGGTTGAGAACGCCGATGCCGGCAAGCTGAATGCCGATGACCCAGGGCGACGAGTTGGCGTTGGAGTCGGGGTTCAGCAGGTTGGGGTTGTCGGAGGGAACAATGACGCCGATCATGAGGGAGCCGAGGCCGTAGAAGATGGCAAGGCGGTAGATGAAGCGCCGCGCGGCCTTGGGCACGTTGCGACGGGGGGCGACAGTCTCACCGGCGGCCAGGGCAATCAGTTCGGGCGAGGTGATGAAGGCGAAACCGGCGCGCGAGAAGCCGGACCAGTAGGCGAGGAAGCGACCGGTGCTGCCGTCAGCCATGTAGGGTTTGAAGGCACCGGGGTTGTTCCAGTAGCGGAAGCCCTTGCGGTCGCCGTCAGGGGCGCCGCCGAGCATGATGACGAGACTCGTCATGATGAGACCGAGGATGGTGAGGAGCTTGATGCTGGCGAACCAGAACTCGGCTTCACCAAAGATGGAAACGGCAAAAATGTTGAGAGCCAGCGTGACGAGGAGGATGATGGTGATCCAGACGGCAGCAGGCACGGGTGTGTTCCAATAGTCAAGAAGGATGGCGCCGGCCGAGGCCTCGGCGCCGACGAGCATGGCATAGGCGTACCAGTAATTCCAACCGGCGGCGAATCCTAGGCTGGGCTCGACAAATCGCTCGACAAAGTAAGGGATGGAAATGCCCTTGAGAGGAAGATATGTTGCCATCTCGCCGAGCTCGTTCATGATGTTCCAGACGATGAGCATCATGGATAGGTAGCCCATGAAGAGGGGGGCTGGACCGACGACTGACAGAATGGCGCCCGAGCCGACGAAGAGACCAGTTCCGATGCTTGAGGCTGGTCAGTAAAAAAAAAAAAAAAAACAGGGAAGAGGGTAGTACTCACGCACCACCGAGGGCGAGGAACTGAATGTGTCGGCTCTTCAGACCACGGTGTAGTTGATCATTCTGGGCGACAAGATCGGGGGTTCCGTCATTTAGTGTCTTGAAATTGACGTCGCCAGCAAACTCGACAGCATCGCCTCGGTGCTCCACGTCTGGTGCGCCGCGGGGCGAGTGGGAGTCGTATCCCTTCTCCATGTTGGCGTCTCGCGAGTATCAGTCGACTTCCAAGTCGGCCAGCAGTTGGATAGCAACAATGGAAGAGAGACGTAAGGGGGGGAGGTAGGTACGAGACTGAAGAAGAGAAGGAAACGGTAAAAGACCAAGGCGGGCGAAGATCTCTTAACCTCTTGGACACGTCTTGGGGTCGGGCTTGGAAGGGGGAGGAGCCAACGGGGGAGAGGGAGGGTGCCCAGGGTTTATGTGTGGCTGGCTTGCATCCGGCTTGGAGAAGCTTGATCGCACCGTTCGTGGTACTTGGGCCGTGGGAGGCCGACAAAGTGCCGCCGTTCGGGGCGTCGCGTCTCGTCGAGGGCTGCGGGGTGACGTTCTACCCCAGCATTTTGACCAGGTTCTGCGGGCGGGCTTGGGAAAGCCAAGACACGATATCCAAGAGGCGGACGCAGCGCCAAGAAAGGCGTCGAGGGAGACCTAGACCCAATGAGGCAGCTCAGGTGGCACATGGTTCCCACTGTAGATCCCTCAATGTGTCAGAGACTGCGGAGGCCATGGAGACGAGGTGGATGAGATGACCGATTCAGGGCATGAGCGGCGGTTGGTGATTGGGGAAAATGGGTAGCTTATCTGGCAGCGTGGCGGGCTGCACGCGATCTGGTCAGAGGCCGGCGTCCGTTTCCATGCAACAGCATGCGGAGCAGGGGTTCAGTCCGAGAAGGGCAGCTAGGTGGATTCGTACTCTGCAGGCAACGAGGATATACGCTGGGAGCGTGCGGATTGGAGAGATAGAGAGTGGCCCGTTGGAATGTTGAGGTGGCAGATGTGGTTCAGTCAGGTACCTTGCCTTCCGAGACATGGGATTTCGTCTTCTTCGGCACTCCAGGGTCACTTTCACTGCTCGCGGGACCAGCACAGCAGCCAAGCCAGTTTGGGCGCCGTGGCTTGCGCTTGCGGCGTCGCCTAGACTTTTTGGGGGCGAACGAGGACACTGCACTCGGAGCATTTTTCATTTTTTCTACGGTAGGGCCTGCCTCAGGTAACAAATAAGTGCCCAGGCGCGGTACCTACTTCCCTACCTAGCAGCTAGCACCTGCCGCGGTATCCACCAGGTAAGGCAATGGAAGGCTAGACGCGGCATCGCAACAGGGGCAAGAGTGCTCTGCTCTGTCGCTGCCCGCACGTTTCTCCAAATCCCCAACTCTTTCCCTTAGTAGCTTCCCCCATAGCTGTCTCCCCAAATTGAATGATTTCGTACCAGTCGATAGGAGGCAGAGGAAAATCCAGTTCATCAGATCCACGATCAAGCGCAACATGATCCTCAGAAATCATCATCAAGAATCCAAACGAGTCAGTCTGCAACACACCAGACGACGTAAATGCCTCTCGTTTCTTGGAAGCTTCGTATCAAATCTCGCCCCCTCCCCCCCTCGCCTTCTGACCATACGCCCTATCTAAAAATTTCCACAACCGACCATCGGATTGCCATTCCGAGTCCGCTGGTCCCGTGTTGGCCGCACCAGTTGTCCAGCCCTGTGTCCAAGCTCCTGATAAGCCGCCGACATCCTATTGTACTACACCCTGGCGCATTTGTTTTCGATCGACAAACGCCCTTGACTAGTACCGCGCGCCGCTATCACTCCCCCGGATTCTCGTTCCGACGACATGGCGCCGAGCCTCTTCCGATCCCGACCGCCTTCCGACTCCTCGACACCAACCCGCAACACGCAACACGCAATACGCAACACAGCAACTGAGAAATGTAGTCGATTATCTTTTTAGTCTCGGCCTGCCCGGTTGGCGCTGACCATCAGCCCATCATTATCACGACATGTCAGGGTCGATCCTCCTATCATTTGTTTCTACCCCAGTGTTTACCCCAGTCGACCCCATTCGCTGCCGTCGTCATCACTGCCGACTCCTTCCGTTCCCCAGAAACCCCCCGTCTATCAGTTACATCGTCCACTAACTACGTCGTGCCCGCGACTCATGGCTGTGCAGGCTTGCGTCCGACCATCAGGTACATCGGCGTGAACAGCTTCTGCTTGCCACCCTCGACGAGCCCATCCGACGCCCTCGCCAGCGCGAACGCTGTCTTCTGCGTGCCCGCCGGCGCCAGGCGCAGCGTTTCCATGGCACCCATGAATTGGTGGCCGACGGCTCGTCCCCAGCGCGTCATGCCAATGCTCTTCACAATGTCCATGGCCGACTGCGTGAACTTGAGCTCGCCAGACAGCGGGCCGTACCAAGGCAGAGGGTCCGGCCTGTCCGCGAGGTCCTCTGTGGTGAAGCAGCTCAAACCCGGCCGCCTCCATCGCCGCGAGGCCCTCCTTCCTCGACACCATGTTGGCAATGCCGCTACCGACTTCAATGTCGAGACGCACCCGCCGATGCTCCACCTTGTCGTTGTCGTATGCGTCGGTCATGAGCCATTCGTACACGCCGAACACGCCGCCAGGCTTCAGCACCCGCTGGATCTCCGAGTACACTCCCTCGAGCCGCGATGCGTGCACAGTCGCCTCGATCGCGTACACGGCATCGAAGCTGTTGTCCGGAAACGGCATCTGCATGAAGTCGCCCTTGACGAACTCCAGGCGGTCTGCCATCTTGGCCTGGGTCGCGTAATGCGTCGCCCGGTCAATCTGGTAGTCGTTATTGTTGAGGCCCGTCACGTGCGCCCCCGTGAATGTGGCGATCTGCCTGGCCGGCCCGCCGACGCCGCAGCCCACGTCGAGAACACGCGCGCCCTCAGCGATGTGCATGCGGTGTGCGAGGTAATGCTCGTGGCGGGCAATGGCCTTCTCGAACCCCTCGCCGATGGCGAATCGGCAGAAGTGGAACGACTGGCACCAGCCATATTCGTAGAGGTCCGTTGCGAGGTTGTAGTAACTGTGAAGGTCGTTGTCAGCCTTATTTCTGTGTTCTCCTCTGTTTCCTCCTTCTCTATTGGCCCTTTCTTTTCTCCCATCTTTCCGTGGCCGCCGGGTCCTCATCTGAGACGCATCAACTGATCCCAGAGTCTCCTTAACGATGACCACGTTGGTTTCGAGGAGCCAAGTTGAGTATAAATGATGAACTTACTGGCGTGTCAGGCTGGCGTAGTCTGCAACACGCGCCTCGCGGTCGGTTGCCGTCTCAGCGTCGGCTGGCTTGTTGTCAAAGTGCTTGAAGTACTCGTCGACGGCGAGCTTTTTGGCGGCGGCGTCCTTGCTGAACATGGCCGACACGCCGCCCTTGAGTTGCGCTGTTTTGCCGTGCATGATCTTGTTGAACGCTGCATCTCGGCTGTGGTCCTCAGGCTGGAGGTTCGAAGCTTTGGAGGAGACCATCTTGGTGGCGGTTGTTGAAGCTGAAAGATAGGCAACAGGTAAAACCGGAACGACGGGAAATAATCGCTGGTGCTGTTGAATTGTGGGATGCTTGTGATACTGACGATGGGACACAAAGGCCGAGTCTTATATGTGCTCGTGAACTCGATTCACCTCGGCCAAAGCCATTCACGAGTAATCTTACTCTTTGGTCGAGATAGTCTCTTGAAACTGAAACCCGGAATCCCTACTGCGGCATGCGAATACGCCAGCTGGGAGACGGCGCTGCGGCATCCCTCTATCACATTTGCGAATACGCCGGAAAATCACAGTGCTCGAAGCGGACGAGGAGAGCAGATTCCAGGAAATAGGTGCGAATACGCCGCGCTCAATTGACTCTTGAAGCCAACAAGCTGCAGAAACATCAAATGTAATTCTCCGTTTCCTCTGATAGGCTTGCGAATACGCCAGCTGCTGGCTCCTTTTGCCTGTGGTGTCGCGAATACGCCTAGCTTAGCAGCGCGAATACGAATAAGAGAAGGGGGACCCGCAATTACTTGTTGCTGTGAAGTCAAGACGCCGGGGCGAGGATACAGCCCAGGCTAGAGTTTAAAAAGAGAGCTATGGACAAACGGTACTGGCTGTCAATTCTGGGCTGAGTGGTGCGAATACGAACAAGAAGTGACTTTGTGATCCTCTGCTTGTCGTGGTTGTGTGGCATGAAGAGGTTGCCGCGGCCTCACCTATCCAGCCGATTGCGCCGCCTCCAGCATGGCGAGGCAGCTCTTCGGCAATCTCTTTGTAGTCAGGGGTATATTGATTCCCTCTTTCCCTGGACGGTGTGTTGGTACTTGAAATTTCCTGCTGCTCTGTGTCAGCGCAGGTTGCAAGCGGCCTCGATCAACTTTGCCGCACGCACGCCCACATGACGAGAAGGCCTGGATAACATTTGACACCCAGTCGATCCGTTCGGTCCCTTCGACGTCTGACTGCCCGATTCGAATGCGGGAATTGTACAATCTTAGCACGAGGAAGGAGGGACTTCTGTGCTACTGGCCACCCTTGACACTTTGTCTCCTGGTTTGGGGATTATCCTGAATCGAACCGGATGCCGGGTATGATAGAAGGGGCGGCTTCAAAACCTCACTCGCTTCCCCCCTGGATCAGGACATCCAGTGCTCGGACCCAAGTACAGCGTGAAGCTCGTAACCTGACCGGACGTGGGTCTACAGACAACAAATGGTCCAAACATGACAATCACGGAGCAGAACAATGTCTTGACTTATTGGCTCCATCTACAGAAGTTGTAAGTTTACCAGCCCTTCCAAGGAACCCACGTCTCCCTCACAACATCCTGCTCGTCTACTACGTAGAACGCATGGTGGTTTGCCGCCGTGATGCATGCGTGCGCAACATGCAGCATCACCTTGTCGCCGACCTTGAACTCCTCCTCCGCCACCGCCACCGTCGCCGCAGCCTCTACGCCGTCGGCAACGCCGACGATGCCGTGCTCCTGCGACATCCACTTGACGAACCAGCCGGGCTTGCCCACGACGTCGCCGAAGCCGGGCTGCGCGTGCGTCTCTTTGGAGACGGCCACAGTGCCCGCGTTGACGAGGACCTCGTTGCGCTCGGGATACACGCTGCACACCTCGGCCATGAGCCGCAGGGCCTGACGGTCGGGCGCCACGAGACCTGTGGCGACCTGCTGCAGGTCGTTGCAGGGGAAGTTGCCGGCGTGCAGCTCGATGGTGACGTTGGCGGGGGCAGCGGCGCGGAGGCTGCGCACGACGTGGGCTGTCGGGGTGCTGCCGACGGAGAGGAGAAGGGGCCGGTCGGCGGGGAGCAGGCGGGCGCCGGCGAGCACACCCTCGACCTCGGCGCTGAGGTAGCTCTCGGCGGCTTCCTGCGTGCGGCCGGCGTAGGAGTGGGTGGCGTGCGCGTAGAAGCCAAGCAGGTTCGCGGCGGAGGATGACTCGACGCGGGCTACGAGGGCGGCGAGGCGAGGGGACGAGGCGGGGATGCCGGCGCGGCGGGTACCGACGTCAATCTTGATGAGAACATCCCAGGGAGACGAGGCCGCGAAGGACTCGAGATGGGTGACCTGATCGTCATGGTCGAGAAGTAGGACGATACGGATCTGGTCGCGAAGGGCGGCAAGGCGGGGAAGCTTTGAGGGGGCGATGGGGAGACCGTAGATGGCCTAGCAAAGTCAGGAGATCTGATACACGTCCCAAATGTGCTCACAAGTGTTATGGAGACAATGCGTACTTCGTCAAGAAGGCCTTCCTTCACGAGTGGCAATGCGCCTTCAATTTCAGGGATGGTCGAAGCGATGATTTTGCGATTCTTGCCATGACGCAACATCATACGAGTGATTTCGAGACACTGCCAAGCAAGACATCAGTCAACAGGCTGCCTTCTACGCCCTCCTCGTCTGTGAGCGGCACCTTGAGAGTCTTGACATGAGGCCTGAAGGCTACCCCTACAGCATCTACATCGCGGTTGAGCTGCGCGATATTCCGCTCCACGATGCGCTTGCTGATGACCAATGCGGGTGTAGGCAGGTCGGTGACAGACTGCCCAATGTAGGAGTCGTGGTTCTGTAGCGAGTAGTCCATTTTTCATCTGATGCGGCTATCCCGGAGTCAAATGAGTGCGCAGGTGGTCTGCACAGTCTGGCAGGCGATGTCCAGATGCCCAGGAGTGAGACAGTGGGACACTCGGGGTCGAAGTGCGTTCGGGTTCCACGGCTTTAGCATGCCCCTATCCTCTTCCCCGCATGCCAGTCGTCCAGAAGGGTTTCCACCCGGCAACCGTGGCTCGAGATGCGAGCTGCTGCATTTTCGGCCGATTGGGAGGAGACAAGACACGCTGACGGGGCCTATCAAGGGGGTCTTCTGCCGTCGTTGCCGTTGGAGATGTCTTTTACTGGTTTGTCAAGAATCCATACTGTGGTGGCGTGGATTCTGACACCGAGAGTATGACAGGGCTCGCAGCAGGTACAGCGTGCCTTGATGGATACCCAGATATGATCATGGCAAGGCACAATGGTAGATGGCATTGGGATGTTCCTTGCATCCAAATGATCACGAAACCCAAGATGATGATGTGCAGGAGGATGGAGATGGCCTAGGCTACAATGAACAGGGCTGCTGATAGTGGCAGGCGCAGCCATGGCTGCCATGACAGGCTCGTCTGGCAAAAGCTCGCCCGTTGTGTGGCGGCAAACCCCTGAGACGCAGAAATATGAAGTCACCGTGTGGCTGGTGCTCTGGTGGGCCGAAACAGAACACAGCGAACAGAACACGATGCACCCACCAGTCAGCGGCCAGGGAGAGGCCACCAGGGGGGCACCGGGCCACTAGGAGCCGCAAATAGCAATGGTCAAGTGTGGGCCCTTCCACGTCGCCTGCCTTGCTTGCCCCTGGGCCTGGGGCCAAGCTTCAGCTTCCGCCGTGCGCCTGTTCTTCACACGTCCCCGGATCCTGTTTGACAGCCAGACACAGACGATCGAAAAAAAGGCCATTGACTGCTCTCCCTTGCCTCGAGGTCTGATCTGTATCGGTTTTGCAAAAAAGCGAAACATCTCCAACAACCGTCATCGGCAGCAAATACCTGAACACCCCCACAGACGCTGTCCAAGCCTCCAATTCGGATTCAGCCCAACAGCGCGACGGCGGCACAACACGCCAGCCCAGCCCCTCGAGGCTTACGTAGAGCACAAGCAGAGCCCACTTGCGCGCGCTGGCAGCCACCCCCCCAGAAAGCTGCCTGCCTAAGGGACCTACCTTCCTGGTACTTACCTGAGGTTTCTGGTCTGCTGCACCAACCACAAAGGAGGCTGTGCTCGCGACGAATACGACTCGGTTCGCTTTTCCATCTCATCTCGCCCAGCATTGATCGGCTCGATCCTTCATCAGCATACACGAGCGTTTTCACGACCATCACCCAAAGCTCTCCTGCCACTCGACGACCAGCTACGATTCTTTGCCCACCGGCGACAGACGTGCCCCCCCCTCCCCTCACCGTCCACGCCGACAGTCGCAGTCAACGCCAGCATTTTTTTTTCGATCCGCGAAGCCCGTCGCTGCTGAAACCTACGATACATCCCCAGCGTTTCCGAATGTCGCGAATAGAGGCATCATCGCATTGATCGCTGGAAACATCCACCCGCCTCACGCATGGCTGGACGACCCACGGGAAGTTCTCCAGGCGCCCCATCGCATGACCTACTCCTCGACCTGGAAGAATGACCAACCCAGTGTACGGCCGGAGGACAAAAGGTCGACCTTGAACGATGATGACTTGATGCGCACATATACCCGCGACCAGGAATCTGGTCAGGATCAGGGCCGGCCCTCTGTATCCTACGATGACTTCATCGGCGCCGGCCAGTCGAGACAGCATGGCACTGGATCTCAACCTGGCGGCCCAGGCCAGTCTTCCTCTTCCAACAACAACAACAACAACGTGTCAGCCCCCTACAGTCGCAGCGGGCGCCAATACAGCCAAACTTCCGATTTGGGCAACTACCAACGATACGCAGACGACTTTGACGACTACCCGGCCGACGGGGACTCGTTCTACCACCAGGGTGGAGCTCTCAATGGCGGCGGCGCCGATGCGGCCGCCCACCATAGTGCGAGGAACCGTAACAGCGTCCTGAGCATGGGCGGCGGCTTCTTCGGCAAGATGAAGAACAGGCTCGGTATGGGCCAAGGGTACTCGGAGATGGATCTCCCCCTGACAGAACCTGGCGGCGGCGGCGGAGGAGCAGGCGGAGGAGGTCACAGCAGAGCAGACTCGAGCGGCATCGAGCCCCCGAAACGCGACAAGAAGTTCGACATGGGCAACTTCAAGTTCGGCTTCGGCCGCAGCAAGCCAGATCCATCGACCCTGGGCCCGAGAATCATCCACCTCAACAATCCACCTGCGAATGCGGCCAACAAGTACGTCAACAACCACGTCTCTACGGCCAAGTACAATGTCGCGACCTTCCTTCCCAAGTTCCTTCTCGAACAATTCTCCAAGATTGCCAACGTCTTTTTCCTCTTCACCGCCGCACTGCAGCAGATCCCCGGCCTCTCCCCAACAAATCGATTTACCACGATTATTCCTCTCGTTGCCGTGCTCATGGTATCTGCGGGTAAGGAACTGGTGGAGGACTACCGCAGGAAACAGGCTGATGCGGCTCTCAACACGTCTCGAGCGCAGGTCTTGCGCGGCTCGACCTTTGAGGAGACCAAATGGATCAACGTGGCTGTCGGCGACATCGTCCGCGTCGAGTCAGAGGAGCCTTTCCCCGCAGACATCGTCCTCTTGGCCAGTTCCGAGCCCGAAGGTCTATGCTATATCGAAACCGCCAATTTGGACGGCGAGACCAACTTGAAGATCAAGCAGGCACTGCCCGAAACATGCCAGATGGTCAGCTCCAGCGAACTGAGCCGACTCGGCGGTAGGATGAAGTCTGAACAGCCCAACAGCAGCTTGTACACGTACGAGGCCACTCTCACCATGCAGACAGGCGGAGGCGAGAAGGAATTACCCCTGAACCCGGAGCAGCTGCTTCTCCGCGGCGCAACCCTCCGAAACACACCTTGGATCCATGGTGTTGTTGTTTTCACCGGCCACGAAACAAAACTCATGCGTAACGCGACTGCGGCACCCATCAAGCGCACCAAGGTCGAGAAGAAGCTCAACACGCTCGTACTACTGCTTGTCGGAATTCTTATGGTCCTGAGTATCATCAGTACCGTCGGCGATCTCATCATCCGGAGAGTCGAGGGTGATGCCATTTCATATCTCATGCTCGACCAACCGGACACGGCAGGAAAGATCGCCGAGACTTTCTTCAAGGACATGGTCACCTACTGGGTTCTGTTTTCGTCTCTTGTTCCCATCTCGCTCTTCGTTACGGTAGAGATGGTCAAGTACTGGCACGGTATCCTCATCAATGACGATTTGGACATGTACTATGACAGGAATGACACCCCTGCCAACTGCCGCACCTCCAACCTGGTGGAGGAATTGGGCATGGTAGAGTTTGTCTTCTCTGACAAGACGGGCACCTTAACTTGCAACATGATGGAGTTTAAACAGGCATCGATTGCTGGCATTCAGTACGCTGACGAGGTTCCCGAGGATCGGAGGGCAACAATCCAAGACGGGGTGGAGGTCGGCCTACATGACTATAAGCGCCTTAAGGAGAACCGCAAGAACCACTCATCCGCACCGGCTATCGATCATTTCCTCGCCTTGTTGGCGACTTGCCACACCGTCATCCCCGAAAAGGGCGACGAGAAGGGAGGCAAGATCAAGTACCAAGCTGCATCGCCGGACGAAGGTGCCCTCGTTGACGGCGCCGCCACGCTCGGCTATACCTTTACTGACCGCAAGCCCAAGGCCGTCTTCATTGAGGTCGACGGCCAGACTCTCGAGTACGAACTCTTGGCGGTTTGCGAATTCAACTCTACGCGAAAGCGCATGTCCACCATCTACCGGTGCCCCGATGGCGTCATCCGCGTCTACTGCAAGGGTGCCGACACAGTCATCCTCGAACGCCTGAATGAGAATAACCCTCACGTTGAACAAACCCTGACGCACCTGGAAGAATATGCTTCGGAAGGTCTGCGAACACTCTGCCTTGCCATGCGTGAGGTTTCCGAGCAGGAGTTTCAAGAATGGAACCAAGTATACGAGAAGGCGGCTACTACAGTCGGCGGCAACCGTGCGGATGAGCTCGATAAGGCCTCTGAGATGATCGAACACGACTTCTTCCTCCTCGGCGCCACAGCCATTGAGGATCGTCTTCAGGACGGCGTCCCCGAGACTATCCACACTCTCCAAGAGGCCAACATCAAAGTCTGGGTCCTCACTGGTGATCGGCAAGAGACGGCCATCAACATTGGCATGAGTTGCAAACTTCTTTCCGAGGAGATGATGCTTCTCATCATCAACGAAGAATCCGCCGCGGCGACTCGTGACAATATCGAAAAGAAGCTCGAGGCCATTCGCGCTCAAGGTGATCGGACCATTGAGCTCGAGACGCTTGCTCTTGTCATCGACGGCAAGTCCTTGACGTATGCTCTCGAGAAGGATCTCGAGAAGATGTTCCTGGATCTTGCCATCATGTGCAAAGCAGTCATTTGCTGTCGTGTTTCGCCCTTACAAAAGGCCCTGGTTGTCAAGCTCGTCAAGAAATACCAGAAGGAGTCCATCCTGCTGGCCATTGGTGACGGTGCAAATGATGTCTCAATGATCCAGGCCGCTCATATCGGTGTCGGCATCAGTGGTGAGGAGGGTTTGCAGGCCGCTCGCAGTGCCGATGTCTCAATCGCCCAGTTCAGGTTCTTGAAGAAGCTTCTCCTCGTTCACGGCGCGTGGAGTTATCAGCGTGTGGCCAAGACCATTCTGTACTCGTTCTACAAGAACATTACTCTGTACATGACACAGTTCTGGGTATGCCCCCCCACCCCGATGCACATAAATTCTCCGCTGACTTTTTTAGTACACTTTCCGCAACGTCTTCTCAGGTGCGGTCATTTACGAATCGTGGACACTCACCTTTTACAACGTCTTCTATACCGTTCTTCCTCCCCTGGCCCTCGGTATTCTTGATCAGTTCATCTCGGCGCGCCTCCTCGATCGGTACCCTCAACTGTACAGCATGGGCCAGCAGAACCAGTTTTTCCGTATGAAGGTGTTCATCGAATGGCTTCTCAACGCCGTCTACCACTCCATCATCCTTTACGTCTTTGGCGAGCTCATCTGGCACGGCGACCTGATACTCGAGAACGGTCAGATCGCCGGCCACTGGATGTGGGGTACCGCCCTCTACGCGCCCGTCCTCCTCACGGTCCTCGGCAAGGCCGGCCTTGTCACCAGCAACTGGACCAAGTACCATGTCATTGCCATTCCCGGCTCCATGGCCATTTGGTGGATCTTCATCGCTGTCTACGGCACAGTCGCCCCTATGATCCCCTTTTCTCCCGAGTTCCACGGCATCGTTCCCAAGCTGTACAGCAGCCCCATCTTCTGGCTTCAGACCTTTGCTCTTGCCCTCCTGTGCTTGCTGCGGGATTTTGCGTGGAAGTACCCAAGCGCATGTAGA
>NW_003315026.1:976384-979697 GCF_000150825.1 Verticillium alfalfae VaMs.102
CCATTCGCAAAGTTCGGCCAGGTGCAGCGTATGCGGAAAGCAGCGTGGCTACGCTTCTCGCAGGCGGACGAGAGTCAGGCACGTGTGCTTCAGGCCTACGATACGACGCAGAACCGTGGTCGATACGGCGAGATGACGAGCTCGCGGCCACAAGGACAGGGAACTTGAGCGCGTCAGACTCAAGGGTGGTGAGGAGCAGAATATGTACAAGTTAAAAGAAAGAACCGGCGCGGTGGGGTTTGTGGCTACGAAACGTAATTCTCCCGCGGAGACGGAGAACAAATGAGATCAACGTATGCGAACAGAGGACGAACTGGCAGGCAAATGACTGGTGCACATGTAGCCTCCTTTTCTTGTATTTTTTTTTTGCCTTCGCGCTGTAGGTACGAGGAGGAGGAGCAGGAGGAGGGTTTCCTTGTTGGAACCTCGGCGCACGTATCCCCATAGCGTCCATGTACAGCAAAGCATCTACCTGGATGACGAGTGTGGGCTCAGAAGAGCCCTTCTAGGACTTAGGGCGTTCTACTTTTTTTCTCTTCCAAGCTTGAAATTCTACCGGTTTTTTCTGCTCTGACGTTGCCGTACTCTCCGCGGTTTGTCTTTGTCTCGGTGTACGCGGATGGTGCTCCGCGGGGTTGTTTCTCTACTTGCCTACCAGGTATGTATGTAAGCTTACAGCACCCAGCTCCCGTGGTGTGACTGGGCACGGGAGATCCGGAGACGGCAGTGAGGGCGACGCAGCGGCCGCGTGTCAGCCAACTTGTCATCTGCTGTGGCGCATGGCCTTTTTTTCTTTTCTCTTTTCGTTCCCGCGGGCTTCAGCTCCGCCGTGGTGACATGGCTGGGGTGGCTAGAGGCTCTGTTTCGAGCCGCTACCGTTGATGGTGCTGAAGAAGGGCGGGCATGCTGTGACTAACATGCTGATGGTGATTCGTCTGCTGGAAGGGCTTGTCTCGGGGCGGAGCTTTTTTTTCTTTCTTGTTTGCCCGGTGTGTCCAGGTTTGCACATGCATGTCCTGTGGATGTCAGCCTGATCGACGGGAAAGAATCATGAATAGCGGGTTGCAGCGCGTAGGATGTCTAGATGCAAGCACTCAAGGGCGGGGATGAATGTGACCAATAATGCTAGGCCGATACAGTTTTTTGCATTGACATTTTGACTACAAGTCAGAAGACAGGGGACAGAAAAAGTTGTTAGTTTTGCAGAGGGTGCGGAGGCTCTATGAATTCGAGTGGACGGGTTTGATGTTGGTGATTGCATGTCTCGAAATAGAAACAGCAGGCGTTGATGTAGGAATACATCACATGGGAATGATTGGAGGATCAAGTGTGAGGTAGAGAGCACAAGGTTGCCGATCCAATCTCTGAACACAGATAGCCGAAACGAGGGCCCATCGCTCACCAAACTTTGACCTCTTCAACTCTCGGGAACAAAACTCAGAACCGGATCCCTGCCACACCTAATGTCTGCTGAACATCAAGACACTCAAAATAAGTCATGTCGAGAGATCCATTAGCCTATTGAAACTGCTTTCAACGGCACATTCAATAAGTGCCGACTTGTAGGACAGCCATAGCGTGGGTTTCCGGTGAAAGCGAAGCTAGGATTGCATGGTTCACAATTTGTTAACCGCAGACTCATATTCTCCGCCGGTGACCACCCCCAAGCTTGTGAACGCTTCAGTGCTGTAACCTCGGCAGTATGCAGATTGCTGCCTCGCTGGTGAGGGGAGGATCCCGTACCCTGGCCCCAGCAGGTCTGGCGTTGCAGTAGAAGCAAACCCTGGGCGGATTCAGGAGGGTTTCCTCCTGTGACGTCCGGTTAGTCCGCATCCCCACCCGCCGAGCGCTCGACGCGCCGTCATCGCCGATCCACTCGGCCGCAGAGTCCGTTCGCGCTGAGGACTTGTCACACATGTACTTGTCAGCTTTTCTGGCTGGGAATTCTGCGTCAAGACGGTGCAAGACGGTGTTGAGTAACCCCAGAAATGTAAAGACCTGCGCCACTGATCCGGACACCCCCGGCTGACCATTCGCTTGGCCGGTGATACCACCATAAGACTGCACATTACTGGACCGGCATTGTGACCGGTCGACGGGATCGAAGACGCGGCCCAGCTCATGTGGGTCTCCCGATCTGTCTCCCAGTCAAGGTGCTTCTTTGAGTTAAGGTGCCGAGCCAGCAACGAGCCCCGCTGCAACGACTCTTGTTCTCTCTTCATCGCACCTCTTGTCGTCATCGTCTACGGGCGCATGCCGATGCGGAGAGCTCCCCTCATTTGTCCAAGGCTAGGCTGATCCTCATCTCGCGAGGCCAAGAACATGTCTTCTAGTGGATGATAGACTTCCCCTGTCGTTTCAACGTGTCTTGCTGGTCCTCCGACGCGTCGCTGGTGGACCACAAGCGAGCCAAGCAGCGACCCAACGAGGTCACACAGGAGCTTGGTGCCATTGCTGAGAGCTTCATGTCTTGGCCCCAAACTCATTGTCTGTTGGCTATCCGTCCGAGCCAGACCGGTCGAGCTTACGCTGCGCCTTGAAGACCAACAACCTGGCTGGTGGCGGACAAAGGGAGCCGCATCATGAAGCCGCACATCGAAGATGATGAGACTAAGTGATGAATGCAACCATCAAGAGATGAAGACGCAGCCAAGACACTTGGAGAGTGCACTCGAGTCTTGGCCTCCACCCTGTCCACGCTGGCAGGGAACGTTGTTGATGAGCCCACGGTGACTATTAGCCTGCCGGTGGTTGGATGAGCGCAACATGGGTACCATGAAGTGGCAGCTCGGACGATGGGCCGCTGCTGTGGAGAGGCCGGAGACTGCCTTTCCCGCTCATGGGAATCTTGATGATTTGTTGCTGATCGTGTCGAGGCCGAGCCTTCTTGCACAAGCCCTCGCCCGTGCCCATGCTTAAGTCTAGGCCACACTCTGGTCCGCTCTCCGTTGCCGTCTCGCACGCACAGCTTCCTATCACGTCTTATGGTTCTGTCAGCCCCATATTGGAAGGCATGGTAGTTCACCACCACCCCAGATCCCACACCCTGCGCCGAACGTGCTTGCAGCCGTGTCATCACATCACACCACACCGCGCCGGTTCCGGGGTTGGACTCTCCACACTCTGAGTGAACAAGATGAGAACAGTGGACTCTTGTCTTGCTTGGTACGTCGAGGCTTTGGGTGTTGTCCTGTCGTGGTCAGGATGGCCGTGGTGGATGGAGCATGTCCGCCCCGGTGTGAGGTCATCGCCGAGGAAGGGGCTTAGGTGAAGTCCTTCCCCGTCCACGAGCCCAATGACGCATCTTGAGCTG
>NW_003315026.1:979967-983806 GCF_000150825.1 Verticillium alfalfae VaMs.102
TTCTCACCTCTTTCCGCAAAGGGTACCTTCCATCATGCATAGCCGGTACTCCTGCTGGCCGCCGTCAGCCTTGCTGGGTATCACATCCGCGCAATGTCCCTTTGCAGACCCTGCCTCTTTGGCCAGACGAGCCAACGACGACGACGACTCTGGATCACGCAGCCACGTGGCCCAGTATGAGATTGACGACAAGGATGAGTTTATGACCTCCGATGTTGGCGGGCCGATCGAGGACCAGCAGAGTTTGAAGGCCGGTGGCACCAGGGGTTCTGTTCTCCTCGAGGACTTCATCTTCCGCCAGAAGATCACTCGCTTCGACCACGAACGAGTGCGTACCCTCGTTGGACGATGGCGCATATGCCAACGGTGACTGACGGTCGCAGGTCCCTGAGCGCGCCGTCCACGCCCGTGGCGCGGGAGCATACGGAACGTTTACCAGCTACGGCGACTATAGCAACATAACGGCTGCTAGCTTCCTGTCCGAGGAAGGCAAGCAGACCTCGACATTTGTGCGCTTCTCAACCGTCGCCGGATCGCGCGGCAGTGCGGACACGGTGCGTGACGTCCACGGCTTTGCGACTAGATTGTGAGTGTCCTTTCTGCTGAATGTGATTTGATGCCATTTCTGACAAGTGCTAGCTTCACGGACGAGGGAAAGTAAGTAACCTGATGTGACAAGCTACTATCCAGGGTTCGATACCGAGTGAGGCTGACTCTGCTAGCTTCGACATTGTTGGCAACAACATCCCAGTCTTCTTCATCCAAGACGCAATTCAGTTCCCTGACCTCATCCACGCCGTCAAACCTCGCCCCGACAAGGAGATCCCCCAAGCGGCCACTGCTCACGACTCTGCCTGGGACTTTTTCAGCCAGCAGACGTCCACCTTGCACACGCTTTTCTGGGCGATGGCTGGTTATGGTATTCCTCGCAGCTACCGTCACATGGTATGTCTTTTAAGCAAGGATCCTTTCAGAATACGATATTGACAAGGTCCAGGACGGCTTCGGAGTGCATACTTTCCGCTTTGTTACGGATGACGGTGACTCGAAACTCATCAAGTGGCACTTCAAGACGCGCCAGGGAAAGGCGAGCCTGGTGTGGGAAGAGGCCCAGGTCCTAGCTGGTCAGAACGCGGACTACCATCGGCAGGATCTCTGGGAGGCAATCGAGTCCGGAAACGGGCCAGAGTGGGAGCTCTGCGCCCAGATCATTGACGAGGAAGACGCTCTCGCCTTTGGTTTTGACGTCTTGGATGCGACCAAGATTATACCCGAGGAGTACGCACCGCTTCACAAGCTCGGCGTTTTGAAACTGGACGCCAACCCAGTCAACTACTTCGCCGAAACCGAGCAAATCATGGTATGGTCCTCCAAAGCACACGTGTCGAACGAAATCCTAACTCTTGGCAGTTCCAACCCGGTCATATTGTTCGCGGTATCGACTTCACCGAAGACCCTCTTCTCCAGGGTCGCGTCTTCTCCTACCTGGATACCCAGCTCAACCGTCATGGTGGACCCAACTTTGAGCAGCTGCCCATCAACCGCCCCATCACCGGCATCCACAACAATAACCGTGATGGTGCTGCGCAGAATTTCATTCATCGCAACAAGAGACCATGTGAGTTGTCCCCCTTTTCCGGCTGCTCTCATGTTCGCACGCTGACTCTGACGGCTCAGACACGCCCAACACGCTCAACAATGGGTCGCCCAAGCAAGCCAACCAGACCACTGGTCGCGGCTTCTTCACAGCGCCTGGACGAACAGCCGATGGAGGTCTCGTTCGTGAGAGGTCGGAGACGTTTGACGACCACTGGTCTCAGCCGCGCCTCTTCTACAACTCATTGTCGCGTGTTGAACAGCAGTTCTTGATCAACGCGATTCGCTTCGAGACATCCAACCTCGAGTCCGACGACGTCAAGAGAAATGTTCTTCACCAGCTCAACAAAGTCAGCAACGACATTGCTAATCGTGTTGCGTCCTTCCTAGGCCTGGACCGGCTGGAACCTGACTCACAATACTACCACGACAACACGACGCGTGACATCTCCATCACCGAGAACCGGCTGCCCACGATTGCCACGCTCAAGGTCGGTCTGTTGAGCAGCCTGCAGTCTGCAGAGTCGCAGGCACAGGCAGAGGCTTTGAAGGAGTCCCTCGAGGCCGAGGGGCTCGTTGTCAGCATCGTGGGCGAGACCTTGGATGGTGCCGTGGATACAACGTACTCGCACGCTTCCGCCACAGCGTTTGACGGCATCATTGTCACGACGGGCGCTGAGGACCTCTTCAGGCTGTTTGGGTCGTCGCCCCTCTACCCGTCCGGCCGGCCTCTGCAGGTGCTCCTCGACTCGTACAAATGGGGCAAGCCCGTGGGCGAGCTGGGCTCATCGAGCCGTATCCTGTCAAACCTCGGTATCAACAGCACCGACGGCGTCTACACGAGCTCGGATGCAAGCGAAGGGTTCATCAGGAACTTTGGTGAAGGGCTCGCCACTTTCAGGTTTACGAGCAGGTTCGCCACGGATAGTGCCTCTGATTATGAGTCGTAGGCGGCTTCTAGTGGCAGGAGAATCCTCGCCAGGAGAGTCCATTCTTTGTACATGTTTAGCCTAGTTCGCAGAGGACTGGGTAGATAGCTTCTTTCAGCATGCTTCATGGCGAAGGCCATCACTTCACTGTTGCCTCGTATACGTAGATTCGCCTGGAGACCCGAGTACCTCAGGCCAAACTAGAGAATCCAAGCCTTGACAAGAAGCACAAGCTGACTGTGGAAGATTGACTATTCGCTTTTCCTGATGGGACGAAAAGTCCAGTGATGTGAACTGGGGCACTCGTCTCGTGACGCGGCCGCCGTTGGCGCGGTCCCCCACGCTCTGCGCCTCCCGGAATCGGTGTGGAGATAAGGCTGATAAGGACCCCAGCGTGATCGACGACCTCGACACCCAAGACATGTCTGACGACTCGTGGTCCAAACGCATGATCGTGTCAGGCGGCTTTGTATCAATAGACGATTTGCACGCTCTCGCACTCCGAGCGGCACCCGACACGGACCTCGCAGCCAATCGTCATTTAGAGGAAGCGGCATAATCGTCGACCGACCGGCGGTCTCCATTGCGACCCGCCATCATTCACAGCGGCCTTTTGGTGACCTCTCGACCCGAACGAACATCCCCCCCGAACCCCTCATGTCACGTTAGATCAGCACTTCAACACCACCGGCATTTCAGGGTGCGTCCCAGCGAATACGATGGATCGAATCAGAGACCTCTTCCGACAGAAGGACGTCCGCGAGGAGTACAGTCCCATCGTCGAGGATGACAACCCGATGGAGGGCACAGCCTTGCTGGAAGACGACGGCGAAGGCGTGCCCTTCTCGTGGTTCGAGTACAGCATCTTTGCGCTGTTGGGCATGGCGATGCTCTGGGCCTGGTGAGCCTTTGCGGTTCCCGCCACCAATGCACACAGCTAGCTAATCCTGTCCTCCTCTAGGAACATGTTCCTTGCCGCGGCACCGTACTTCCAGCTGCGCTTTCAATCCGATGTCTGGATCACGCAGAACTTCCAGTCGGCTATCCTGACTGTCTCGACGATCACAAACCTCGGCGCCATGCTGGTCCTGACGAACATGCAGGCGGCTGCCTCGTACCCGTTCCGCATCAACCTCGCGCTGACGATCAACGTCGTCATCTTCATGCTCCTCACGGCGTCAACGTCTATCTTCCTCGACGCGTCCCCGGCCTTGTACCTCACCTTTCTCCTGACCATGGTCGCCGCCACGGCCCTCGCTGCTAGGCCTCATCCAGAACGGCGCCTTCGCCTTCGCCGCCTCCTTCAGTAGGCCC